>NC_142463.1:20063221-20214736 GCF_049115385.1 Moschus berezovskii
CTGGAGTGGGTTGCTATTTCCTTCTCCAGGGGATCTTTCCAACCCAGGGATCGACCATGGACTATAATCTGTAAAAATTGTGACTCTCTATGTGGTACACCTGAAACTAATATAATACTGTAAATCAATTATTATCTCAAAAAAAAAAAAGCTCACGAGATACTACTTCACACCCACTAGGATGGCTGTAATAATAAAAAAATTTTAAATAATAAACGAACAGTAAGTGTTGGTGAGATGTAGAGAAACTGGAACCCTTACACATTGCCTGCAGGCATGTAAAATGAAACAGCCACTGTGGAGAACCTCAGTACCTCAAAAAGTAAAATGAAATTACTATATGACCCAGAAATTCCACTTCTAGATATACAGCAAAAGAATTAAAAACAAGTACTCAAACAAATACTTGTATACAAATGTTCATAGCTGCACTATTCACAATAGCCAAAAGAGGGAAATAATCCTAATGTCTATCAACAAATGACTATATAGACAAAATGTGGTATTCCATATACTGGAACATTATTGGGCTATAAAAAGGAATGAAATGTAAATACATACTATAACATGGATCAATGCTGAAAACACTATGCTAAATAAAAGAAGTCAGTCATAAAAGTCACATATTGTATGATTCCATTTATATGAAACGTCCAGAATAGGCAAGTCTATAGAGACATGAAGTAGAACAGTGTTTGCCTGGAGATGGGGGAAGGGAGGAATGGACAGTGACTATAAGTACAGGATTTCTGTTTAGAATGATAAAAATATTTTTAAATTAATGGTGAGAGATGTACAGCCATGTAAATATACTAAAACCCACTGAATTATGTATTTTGAAAAGGAGAATTTTATATTACCTGAACTATTTCTCAGTAAAGTGCTTATTAAAAAGAAAAAAAAAGTACCCTCATACTTTGATCTGGAATAGGATTCCAGGTTTTATAGGTTTCACAATACACACTAAAATACAGAATTATCTCATGGGGGTACTTTAGTTATCTCAAGAGACTGGAAAAGTCATCAGCCTACAAATCCTCCTTCCAATTATATTTCCAAACAAAACAAGGACTAGTATAAGAAGAAATCAAGAGCCTTCTACTGTAGCCCAACAGAAACACTCTTAATGTGAAACTGAAAAGGTTGTCAGCCACTGCTACACTGGAGCTGAATAGATTTTCCACTTACCAGAGGTGAGAGACTGGAGCTATTGTGCCATTTGGTTTTACATTCTTTTCTCTTTACAAATGTACATACAAACACTCATGTCACCTCTATTTACACATACCTCAGTTCTTCCCTAAACAGATTTCACTCACATCCAAAATATCTAAGTCATTTTCTTAGAAACAACTGAAATTAATCTGTTTTATAGTATTTTTAAAAGAAGAAGATTAACAGTCAAAGGAACTCTCTGAAGCTCACAAATGGTTTTAAGTATAAATCCAACCTACTTTGCTTCTAAAAGGGTATTTTTTCTAATTTCAGTAAGAGATGTTTTATATATCTTTTCTAGTGCTTTTAGGTCAGGGCTTTATAACCTCAGCACTATTAACATTTTGGGCCAGACAGTTTTTGGTGGTGGACAGCCACCCTGTGCACTGTGGAACTGTTAGTAGTATCCTCTACCCACTGGATGCCAGCAGTACCCCTGCCCAGTTGTGACAGTACCTCCAGACACTGCTAAATATTTCTCAGGAAGGCAAAACTGACCCCAGTTGAGAACAACTGCCCTAGTTCATCAGTCTTAATTATTTCCGGACTTCCTGGTGGTCCAGTGGCATCCACACTTCTAATGCGGTAGGCCTGGGTTCAATCCCTGGTTGGGGAAAATCCCACATGCCACATGTTGTGGCCAAAAATAAGGAAAACGACAAATTATCTAATTGTAATTCATGGGACTGCTGCTGCTGCTAAGTCACTTCAGTCGTGTCCAACTCTGCGCGACCCCATAGACGGCAGCCCACCAAGTTCCCCCGTCCCTGGGATTCTCCAAGCAAGAACACTGGAGTGGGTTGCCATTTCCTTCTCCAATGTATGAAAGTGAAAAGTGAAAGTGAAGTCACACAGTCATGTCCGAACCTTAGCGACCCCGTGGACTACAGCCTACCAGGCTCCTCTGTCCATGGGATTTTCCAGGCAAGAATACCGGAGTGGGTTGCCATCACCTTCTCTGACTACTAAACCATAAAGTATACAATAAATACAATGAGGTTTGATAGTCATGGCTTTCTATCCTTCATAAAATATAGCCTAGTAGTCTTAGTATCTAAAGACAGCCTTCAGAACTAAATTGAACAGATTATTACAATTAAAATCTATTCTTAAGGAGGAATGACCAGAGGGTCCTAACTCCTAAAGCTGAACTATTTTAAAGGAATATAAATAAGCTGCATAAATCCACATTCTTGGGACTTCCCTGGCGGTCCAATGGTCAGGGCTCCACGCTTCTGCTGAAGGGGGCACAGGCTTGATCCCTGGTCAGGAAACTAAGATCCCACATGCCACGTGGTGCAGCCAAAAAAAACCAAAAAGTTAACATTCTTTAATATGAAGTCATCCATCAGCCAGTTTTCTTTTGCTATCTAAGGCAACTAAAAGTCCTTAAGCTAGCAGCATAATTCAAACCTCCCACACCAGAAGTTAAATATTTTCTTTTATTGCTACTGATACATTTTTTCATTTAACCTGACCTTTAAAGCTCTGTAATCATCTGTACTTTGTAATCAAAGATAAAAACTATCACCTAGCTGTGCACTACAGAGCTATTAGACCAGACCAGAGGTTGGAAAACATTTTCTGTAAAAGGACATACAATAAGTATCTTGGGCTTTGAAGTTATATAGTCCCTGTTGTAACTACTGAACTCTGTCACTGTAGCACAAAAGCAGCCATAGAACCATACATTACCAAATAAGTGTAGATGTGTTCCAATAAACTTATTTACCAATGCAAGAGGCAGGCAAGATTGGTCCAAAACCCTGTATCAGAATACTACATGTGAGAAAAAATAAAGATATTTATTCGTCTCTTTCCCAATGATGTTTTCATCATAAAATTAAACTAATAACTTTCTAAAATACCATAAAATACATTTAACTTTTTTGTTGCTGTTCAGTTGCTAAGTCATGTCCGACTTTTTGTGACCCCACGGACTGCAGCACAACAAGGTCCTCTTTCCTCCACTATCTACCAGTGTTTGTTGAAATTTATGTCTATTGAGTCTGTGATGCTATCTATCTCATCCTCTGCCACTGCCTTCTCCTTTGGCCTTCAGTCTTTCCCAGCATCAGGTTCTTTTCCAATGAGTTGACTCAGCAGGCATCAGGGGGCCAAAGTATTGGGACTTCAGCATCAGTCCTTCCAATGAATATTCAGGGTTGATTTCCTTTACGATTGACTGGTTTGATCTTCTTACAGTCCAGGGCACTCTCAAGAGTCTTCTCTAGCACCAAAATTTGAAAGCATCAACTGGTCCGAGTTCAGCCTTTTTTATAGTCCAATTCAAATATCCATACATGACTACTAGAAAAACCATACCTTTGATTATACAAACTTTCATAGGCAACATTCTTTCTAATATGCTAAGTTTGTCATAGTTTTCCTTCCAAGGAGCAGTATCTTTTAATTTCATGGCTACAGTCACCGATCACAGTAATATTGGAATTCAAGAAAATAAAATCTGTCACTGCTTCCACTTTTCCCCCTTTTAACTAGCTTTCTTCCATTAACAAGCTTTCTCCTATTCAGTAACAGGCATTCACAGTAGGATAATGCTGGACCCTATTGCCTTAAATGAGGGAAAAGGGCCAACTATGAAATCAGGCTCAGCATTGAGATTTGTACTATACCAGTATACAGAAGCCTGACCCAAGAAATTAAAATAAATCCTTTAGGTTCAGATCCAGAACCTAAATGAATCCAGCAGAAGCAATGTCAGACCTGTATATTAAAACACATCCACAACCTACAAAACTGCAAGGTAAAACCTATCTCCCTGAATACAGGCTCTCAATATAAAATTATAAATCACAGAAAAAATGAAATACCAGCAGGTCAAAAGACCAAATAGTGAGATATCCACACCCTAAAACTTGTAACTAATCTGAAAGGGACTAAAAACAAAAAAGTTTAGTGGTCAAAATTTACTTATCTCTATGCAAATCTACTAGAAAACCTATAATAATAACATTCTCTTTTTCAAATTTTTATTTATTTTTGGTGGCACTGGGTCTTCATTGCTGTGCACAGGCTTTCTTCAGCTGCAGCAAGGAGGGGCTACTCTTCATGGCAGTGCACAGGCTTCTCATTGCGGTGGCTCCACTTGTTGCAGAGCGTGAGCTCTTGGGGAACAGGCTTTAGCAGTTGCAGCAGGTGGGCTCCGTAGTTATGATGCACGGGCTTAGCTGCTCTGAGGCATGTGGGATCTTCCCAGATCAGAGATCAAACCTGTGTCCCCTACACTGGCAGGCAGATTCTTAACCATTGGACTAGCAGGGAAATCTCAACAATAATTTTTTAGTAAAATATAATTACTGAAATTGACTCAGAAGAAACAAAAATTTATACAGATCAATTAAACTAGAAGGACAGAAAAAATTTTCAAAGTACTTGGCCAAGATTTGACAGAGGAATTCAATCAAATACTCAAGGAGTAAATTATTCCAGTAATATTTCAATTGTTCCAAAGCATAGGGGAAAAAACTTCCAAATTATTTTTATGAACCAAGCATAACATTCCTAACAAAACCTAAAAACAGAAGCATGAAAGAGAAAAACACAGCCTATTCTCATAAATATTGGGATATAAACACCTCAGCAAAAAGAAGTTAGCAGCTCATTAAAGACTAATATACCAGGAATGCAAAGATAGTTTACTATTAGACTACAAATATAATTCACTTTACTGACAACAAAAGACAAAAATACACGCATCATCATATGTAATACACTTCTTCAGAGAAACAGAACCAACAGGATATATACAGAGACAAAAAGATTTATCACAAGGAATTGGTTCAACAGTTATAGACCCTGATAAGTTCCAAGATCTGCAGTTGGTAACACAGAGACCCAGGAAAGCCAATGGTGTAATTTCTGTCTGAGTCTGAAGCCCTGAGAACCAGAAGAACCAATGGGATAAGTTCCAGTACAAAACATGGCAGTTCAGTTCAGTTGCTCAGTCGTGTCCAACTCTTTGTGACCCATGGATACAGCACACCAGGCCTCCCTGTCCATCACCAACTCCCAGAGTTTACTCAAACCCATACCCATTGAGTCGGTGACGCCATCCAACCATCTCATCCTCTGTCATCCCCTTCCCTCCTGCCCTCAATCTTTTTCAGCATCTGGGTCTTTTCAACTGACTCAGTTCTTCACATCAGGTGGCCAAAGTATTGGCATTTCAGCTTCAGCATCAGTCCTTCCAGTGAACACCCAGGACTGATCTCCTTTAGGATGGACTGGTTGGATCTCCTTGCTGGCCAAGGGACTCTAAAGAGTCTTCTCCAACACCACAGTTCAAAAGCATCAATTCTTTGGCAATCAGCTTTCTTCACAGTCCAACTCTCACATCCATAAATGACCATTGGAAAAACCATAGCTTTGACTAGATGGAACTCTGTTGACAAAGTAATGTCTCTGCTTTTTAATATGCTGTCTAGGCTGGTCATAACTTTCCTTCCAAGGAGGAAGCGTCTTTTAATTTCATGGCTGCAATCACCATCTGCAGTGATTTTGGAGCCCAGAAAAATAAAGTCAGCCACTGTTCCACTGTTTCCCCATCTATTTGCAATGAAGTGATGGGACCAGATGCCATGATCTTACTTTTCTGAATGTTGAGCTTCAAGCCAACCTTTTCACTCTCCTCTTTCACTTTCATCAAGAGGCTCTTGAGTCCTTCTTCACTTTCTGCCATAAGGGTGGTGTCATCTGTATATATGAGGTTATTGATACTTCTCCCAGCAATCTTGATTCCAATTTGTGCTTCTTCCAGCCCAGCGTTTCTCATGATGTACTCTCGTATAAGTTAAATAAGCAGGGTGACAATGTACAGCCTTGACGAACTCCTTTCCCAATTTGCAACCAATCTGTTGTTCCATGTCCAGTTCTAACTGTTGCTTCCTAAGCTGCATACAGATTTCTCAAAGGGCAGGTCAGGTGGTCTTGTATTCCCATCTCTTTCAGAATTTTCCACAGTTTATTGTGATCCACACAGTCAAAGGCTTTGGCATAATCAATAAAGTACAAGTAAATGTTTTTCTGGAACTCTCTTGCTTTTCTGATGATCCAACGGATGTTGGCAATTTGATGATCTCTGGTTCCTCTGCCTTTTCTAAATCCAGCTTGAACATTGGAAGTTCACCGTTCACACACTGTTGAAGCCTGGCTTGGAGAATTTTGAGCATTACATTACCAGCATGTGAGATGAGTGAAGATAGCAAGCCCAAGGCCTAAGAAGAGGCAGTATTTCAGTTTCAATCCAAAGGCAGGGAAATACAGATATATCACCTAAAGTAGTCAGGTAGGAATTCCCTCATCACAGGAAGGTCACCCTTTTCGTTCTTTTTGGGACTTTAAATGATTGCTCAGGTGGTAAAGAATCTGCCTGCAATGCAGGAGACCAGGGTTCAATCTCTGCGTCAGGAAGATCCCCTGGAGAGGGGAGTGGCAACCCACTCCAGTTTTCTTGCCTGGAGAATTAGCAGGCTACACAGTTCATGGGGTCGTAGAGTTGGACACGACTGAGTAACTACCATCCACATTAGGGATGGCAATCTGCTTTACTAAGTCTACTGATTCAAATGATAATCTTATTTAAAATGTACCCTCACAGACATACTCAGAATAAAATCTGACCAAATATCTAGGCACCATCTGTCCCAGTTAAGTCAACATATAAAATTAACCATCATGCTAGAGATTTTGAAAAGATTTTGCAACCCCATGAATCACAGCACACCAGGCCTCCCTGTCCATCACCAACTCCCAGAGTTCACTCAAACTCATGTCCATTGAGTCGGTGATGCCATCCAACCATCTCATTCTCTGTTGTCCCCTTCTCCTCCCCCCGCAATCCCTCCCAGCATCAGTCTTTTCCAGTGAGTCAACTCTTCGCATGAGGTGGCCAAGTATTGCAGTTTCAGCTTTAGCATCAGCCCTTCCAATGAACACCCAGGATTGATCTCCTTTAGAATGGACTGGTTGGATCTCCTTGTAGTCCAAGGGACTCTCAAGAGTCTTCTCCAACACCACAGTTCAAAAGCATCAATTTTTCAGTGATCAGCTTTCTTCACAGTCCAACTCTCATATCCAAACATGACCACTGGAAAAACCATAGCCTTGACTAGATGGACCTTGGTTGGCAAAGTAATGTCTCTACTTTTTAATATGCTATCTAGGTTGGTCATAACTTTCCTTCCAAGGAGTAAGCGTCTTTTAATTTCATGGCTGCAATCAGCATCTGCAGTGATTTTGGAGCCCCAAAAAATAAAGTCTGTCACTGTTTCCCCATCTATTTCCCATGAAGTGATGGGACCAGATGCCATGATCTTTGTTTTCTGAATGTTGAGCTTCAAGCCAACCTTTTCACTCTCCTCTTTCACTTTCATCAAGAGGCTTTTGAGTTCCTCTTCACTTTCTGCCATAAGCGTGGTGTCATCTGCATATCTGAGGTTATTGATATTTCTCTTGGCAATCTTGATCCCAGCTTGAGGTTCTTAATAGGAGGTTTTTTTATTACAATTTCGAAGATCGAATAGAAAAAGAAATATCTACTTCAGCCCCCAAATCATATCATGTTTAATTAGGAAACACTACAGGTATTCCCATTAAAGTCAGGAACAAAGACAAAGATGTCAAATACCACTATTATTTAACACTTTAGGAAGTATTAGTCAATGCTGTTTATTGAGAAAAAGTGAGATAAAAAATGGGAAATAAATTTATCATCATTCACAGATACGACTATATATCTGGAAAATCAAAGTGAATCAACTGAAAATCTATTGCAAACATTAAAAAAAAACTCAGCACACTGGATGCATCAAAGACTAATGTGTAAAAATTAGTAGTCTTCACAAGCAAACAACAAACAGAAGATATAACAGAAGTGCAACTGACATTTACAATTGCAACAGAAAAAAATGAATATCCAACATCAGAAGAAATGTGGAATTTTTTAAAAAATTTTAATGTCTATAAAGAGACACAAAATACTTGAACAGAGGAAAAGGTATGCCATATGCTTATATAAAAACTCACTATCATAAAGATAATAATTCTCTAAATTAATCTATAAATTTACTCAAATCTCAATAAAAGGGTAATAGGATATTTTTAGAAACCGACAAACTCATTTTAAAACTCACAATAAAAATAAAGAAGAATTGCCAAGAAAATTCTGAAAAGGAATAATAATGATGAAGACTAGACTAATCAGATATTAAAATAAAGTTGAAATGATTAAATTATTATAACAGTGTACTATGGTAGACAGGCCAATGCAACAGAATAAAGTCTGGAAAGACACCAAAATACATACTGAGGAAAATTCAGGATTGAATAAAGGTGACACTTCCAATCAGTGAGAAAAATATTAAATATACATTAAATGTTGCTGGTACAACTGAGTAGACATCTTAAAAAACAAATTCCAGATAGATCAAACATTTAAACATAAGTAGTAATACCATAAAAGTGATAAGAAAAAAAATATAATGTTATTTATAACACAGGAGTATAGAGAGATTTTTTAAATAATAAATGAAACAGCAGACAATAAAAAACAAACTGAACTATTTCTACATAGAAAAAATTGTTAAAAACTAGCTTTAAAAGCACTACAATCTTAGAAAATATAATTCATAGCACACATAAAAAGAAGTTCTACAAAACTAAGATACTTATAGAAGAATGAGTACTATATGCCACGTAGAATTCTAAGCACTCAGGATACAGCAGTGCAGAGATCAAAAGAGATTTAAAAAAGAAACCTGCCCTCATCGAACTTACACTGCCTCTACCATGGAGTAGGTAAGTAAGTAGGTAAATAATAGATAATTGAGATATAAACATGCACACACACATACACATACAGACATACATGTATTTGCTTACATAAGCACAAAAAATATCTCTGGAAGGACACATAAGAAAGCACTGAATACCAGTTACCTAGAGAGAAGAAAACTGAGGGGCAGAAAAAGCAAATGATTTTTCACTGAATAACCTTTTACACCTTTTTAAGTTTATACTACGTGATTTTTAAAATCAATTCAATTAAAATTACACAAAATTAGATGTTCAAAGAAAAGCAGGAACAGGATATTTGAAACAAAAGAAGTGCACTTAAGAAAAACAAACAGAAAGTCTACAAAACTCTCATCACAAGAAAAAATGAATCTGCAAATACATGACATGATGGACGTTAACTAAACCTACTATGGTAATCATTTCACAATATATATTCATATGAAATCACACTGTACACTGAAAATTAATACACTGTTATATGCCAACTGTATCTTAATAAAATCTAAAAGAAAAAAGCCAAAAAAAGAGAGAAAGTCTAGAAAAGAAAAACATAGCAACTGAAATTAAAAAATCTCAAAGGCAGTTTCAATAATAGAGTAGACCCCAAATGAAAGGAAAGTAAATAGGAAAATAGGCTGAAAATCACCACCACACTCCCCTCTAAAAAAACTAGCACAAAAAGGCAAAGAAAAAAAAACATGAGAGAAAAACTAAGAGACATGAAAGATAGCAGAGACAATCCAATATGCATGTAATGGGACCTTAAGAGGCCAAAGAAAAGAGCAGAATTTTAAAAGATAAAATGTCCAGGAATTTTCTAGAATTTAAGACACATGAGTTCTTAAAATGAAGGAGTAAACCACATTCTAAGCAGAATAAAAATAAATCAGCTCCGAGACCAATATAATCAAAACTGAACAAACAAGAAAAAATAATTCTAAAAAGAAAGAAAAGGCTGATTAACTAAAAAGGGTAACAACCAGACTAACAACTAACTTAGCAATAGCAGAGGTGAATTAAAAAAAGAAGAAAAAAGGAAAGAATAATTTCAAAGTGCTGAAGAAAATACTGTCCTAAATTCTATACTTATTAAATATCAGTTAAGAGTTTATTCAGTGTAAAGATAGAAGTAATAACAATAAATATAAACAGATTACAATTTCTCTGTCTCTTTATGGGCAAATTTAATTTTGGATCAAAAAAATTAAATATAAAACTATTTCACAGGACACACATAAAAAAGGTACTATCACAGACAGAATAAAAATAGAGATGGAAAAAGACATACTGGGGAAATAATAAAAAAAAAACAGATAAATGCATACAGTGAAGAAGGTACATAATATTGATATCAGATAAAGCAGAAACCAAAGCTAACAGCATAAAGTGGGACAAAAATAGAAAACTAGCATCTATAAAATATATAATCTATCTAGAGCATACAATCCAATAGTAAACATGAATTTCTATTAATATATACTTCACAAAATGGACTATAAACAAAATAACCACACTGACAGAAACACAAGGAGAATCTATAAACACTTTAGGAAATATTAATAGACTTTTTCAAAGAAACAGATTCAGTTCAGTTCAGTTCAGTTCAGTCGCTCAGTCGTGTCCGACTCTCCGCGACCCCATGAATCACAGCACGCCAGGCCTCCCTGTCCATCACCAACTCCCGGACAGATTAGACTATAATAAATAAGGTCATATAACATTTGAATAACAATACAAAAGCCTAATCTAATACAGGTACACAGAACTTTATGCAATCAAACAAAACAGAAATTCATATTTGTTTCAAATATATTTGTGGCATTCAAAAAAATCTGACCTTGTACTATACCAAAACAAAATCTAAATTATATTCCAGAGGCTTCCTTGATGGTACAGTGGTTAAGAATCTGCCTTGTTGGACATCCCTGGTGGTTCAGTGGTTAAGAATTCGCCTTGCACATGGGTTCAATCCCTGGTCCAGGAAGATTCCACATGACACAGGGCAGGTAGATCCTTGTGCCACAACCAATGAGCCTGACCTCTAGACCTTGCAAGCTGCCACTACTGAGCCCAACTGCTCTAGAGTCCCTGAGCCGAAACAAGAGAAGCCACTACACAGAGAAGCCCGCACACTGCAACTGGAGAAACCCTGCCTGCAGCAATGAAGACCCTACATGGCCAAAAATAAATAAATAAACAAAAAAGAAAAAAGAAAGAAAGTGCCTTGCAACGCAAGGACGCAGGTGCAATCCCTGGTCTCAGAACCAAGATTCCACATGCCGAGGATCAACTAAGCCCCTGTAGACCACAACCACTGAGCTCTTGTGCCACAACTCAAGAGTCTCTGCACTGCAAAGAAAGATCCTGCATAATGCAATTAAGACCCAACACAGGACTTCCCTGGTGCAGTGGATAAGAATCTGCCTGCCAATGCAGGAAACATGAGTTTGATCCCTAGTCCAGGAAGATTCTACATGCTGTGGAGCAACTAAGCCCATGCACCACAACTCCTGAGCCCACGAGCCCTAGGGACTTCAAGCCACAACCACTGAAGACCATGTGTAGAGTCTGAGCTCCACAACGAGAGAAGCCACCACAGTAAGAAGCCTGTGCACCACAACAGAGGAGTAGCCCCTGCTGGTCGTAACTAGAAGAAGCCCACAGGCAGCAACAGAGCCAGAGCAACCAAAAAAATAAATACATGAAATAATTAAAAAGAAAGAGCCAACACAGCCAAATGAATAAATATTTTAAAAAATAAATTATACTCCAAAGACAGACTTCATATAAGCCATTTTCTGTGATCATGATGCACTAAAATTAGAAATTAAATATCAATTAGCCAAAAGAAAATTCACCATATAGAAATTTTAAAATTTCACTTAAATAATTCTCAAATCAAAACAAAATCAAACCATACTACATTTAGAAATGATGAGAGCACACTGAAAACCTGTGATATGGCCAAGTCTAAAGGAAAATTTAAAGCTTAAGTGTATATATGAGAAAATAATAAACACCGGGAAAAACTGAGATAAGAATAAAATTCAAAAAGCTACAAAAAGAACAAAACATCACTAGATTTAATAAGAAAGTAAACGAAAGAAAGTAATAGAGATATAAGTAGAAAATAGTAAACCATAACACAAACAGAAGAGAATCAGCAGAATCAAAGGTAATAATCTGACTGCCAGGTTCTGCCCAGGCTGGAGTTATCAACAGGTGTGGAAACAGAGACAAACTTCCCTGGGACAGGTACAAGTGCAAAGGCAGGACCAATGAGACTTCATAGTTATCCCCACAGGTCCCAGAATTCTATATTTCTTAAGCCTTCAGTTTATCAATAAACGATAGCTCTTCTTTTTTTCCCCCTTTTTTGCCCACATCATGTGGCTTATGGTATCTTAGTTCCCCGACCAGAGGTTGAACCCAGACCTTGGTAGTGAAAACACCGAGTCCTAACCATTGGATCTCCAGGGAATTCCCAATTACTCAATTCTTGTTTTTTTTTTAAGCAAATCCTTTGAGAAGAAACCTAAAATAAATTTGTGTTGTTTTATTTTTAAAAGAGAAGACACAAATAAACCATATTAGAGGAAGGAGGCAGATATTGATATGGTACAAATTACACTTGGCTGCAAACAAAGGACCAAATTTTAAAAGTCTTAAGATTTTTTTCTCACGAAGAGACCCAGGAGATAGTACAGAACCAGGCAGCTCTCTTCCATGTAGGCATGGAAGATGCAGGTTCTGTCTTGCTGCTCCGCCACAGATGGCCCCCATTTGTAGGGTCACACTATGATCAAAAATGTACAACAGCAAATATGAAGGAAAAACGGATATAAGTGGCAAAGGAAGATTTCCAAAAGCTCCCATACGACAATCCTGCTCACACCCTATTGGACAGAACTGCTCATACAGTTAAACCTAACTATAAGGAAAGCTAGGAAATGGCATCTGGAGAAGGCAATGGCACCCCACTCCAGTACTCTTGCCTGGAAAATCCCAGGGACAGAGGAGGCTGGTAGGCTGCAGTCTATGGGGTCGCTAAGAGTCAGACATGACTGAGCGACTTCACTTTCACTTTTTACTTTCATGCATTGGAGAAGGACATGGCAACCCACTCCAGAATTCTTGCCTGGAGAATCCCAGGGATGGTGGAGCCTGGTGGGCTGCCGTCTACGGGGTCGCACAGAGTTGGACATGACTGAAGCGACTTAGCAACAGCAGCAACAGGAAATGGCATCAGTGTGTCCAACTAAAAGATCTATTAATATGGAAGAAGGAAAATACAGCTATTGTGGAAACAAAAAAACCTGTGCCACATCAATTACATACAGTATTTATGCCCACAAATCTGAAAATTCAAGTAAGATTAATTATATCCTAAGAAAATAAAATTAACAAAAATTACTTAAGAAAGGAAAGATCCCACACAATGTGAAGCAATTAAGCATGCTCTCCTCAGCTAATGAACCAACATGCTCTGGAGCCCAAACGACACAACTAGAGAGTCTATGCACCTCAAAGAAAGATCCTGACTGAAGCAACTAAGACCCGATGCAGGCAAATAAATAAATATTGAATGAAAAAAAATTTTTTTTTTTTGGCCACACCACAGGCCTGGTGGGTTCTCAGTTACCCAACCACAGATAAAACACAGGCCCGGCAGTGACAGCACCAAGTCCTAACCACTGGATGACAAGGGAACTCCAGGCACAAAAGGACAAATATTATAATTCCATTATATGAGGTTCCTCGGAGAAGGCAATGGCAAGCCACTCCAGTACTCTTGCCTGAAAATCCCATGGATGGAGGAGCCTGGTAGGCTGCAGTCCCTGGGGTCGCTAAGGGTCGGACACGACTGAGCGACTTCACTTTCACTTCTCACTTTCACACACTGGAGAAGGAAATGGCAACCCACTCCAGTGTTCTTGCCTGGAGAATCCCAGGGACGGGGGACCCTGGTGGGCTTCTGTTTATGGGGTCACACAGAGTCGGACACGACTGAAGTGACTCAGCAGCAGCAGCATATGAGGTTCTTAGGATAGACATATTCATAGAAACAAAGTAGAACAGATATTAACATGGGCTAATGAAATTAAAAGACGCTTACTCCTTGGAAGGAAAGTTATGACCAACTAGACAGCATATTAAAAAGCAGAGACGTTACTTTGCCAACAAAGGTCCGTCTAGTCAAGGCTACGGTTTTTCCCGTGGTCATGTATGAATGTGAGAGTTGGACTGTGAAGAAAGCTGATCGCTGAAGAATTGATGCTTTTGAACTGTGGTGTTGGAGAAGACTCTTGAGAGTCCCTTGGACTGCAAGGAGATCCAACCAGTCCATTCTAAAGGAGATCAATCCCGGGTGTTCATTGGAAGGACTGACGCTAAAGCTGAAACTCCAATATTTTGGCTACCTCATGCGAAGAGCTGACTCACTGGAAAAGATTCTGATGGTGGGAGGGATTGGGGGCGGGAGGAGAAGGGGACGACAGAGAATGAGATGGCTGGATGGCATCACCGACTCAATGGACATGAGTTTGAGTGAACTCTGGGAGTTGGTGATGGACAGGGAGGCCTGGCGTGCTGTGATTCATGGGGTTGCAAAGAGTCGGACACGACTGAGTGACTGAACTGAACTGAACTGAAGGGTACTAAAGGGAGTTTTTTTTTTAATGCGTACAAAGTTTCCATTTTGGATGATGAAAAATTCTGGAGGAGTGGAAGACGCTCCTATGTTATTTTAATTTTTGAACAGTATGGATTATGTTTATAATTAAAATAAATAAAATATCTGACAAGTTAATAGATAGCTCAAGAGGAGTTTACAATACTACTCAAGATCCACAGTACCCTGACAAGGCAAAGCCTACATCCTAATGAAACACAGCTGGGAACTCTGCAGTGAAACTGACCCTCAACAAGACAATATGAGAAAAACTGGCATCACTCACCTTGAACACTTCAGAGAAGAAGCCAGACCCTATTTTTTCACAGGTGAAGTCATCTAAACGTGTCAGTCTGGAAAAGGCACTTATAAGAGCTCGATATGAGGAGGGCCAAATTCTTCCCACCTGGGTCATGTTCCCATCCCCTCCACCACCTCCTTCAAAATCCTCAAGACGCTCCACACGTGGAGGAAATCCTGCAATTGAATTCCGTTTGCTCCGATCCATAGTCTTCAATAATCACTTTTTTCTTCTTTTAAGAATGAATTCCATACATAATGAGTTTTTGTTGAGTTTTTCTTCTCTTCTGGCTTGACACTAAACAAGAGACCAAAATAATATTTCATTAAAACCATTAATAAAAATTAAACACATGCATACAGTAAACTATTAATGTAAAAGTATTGCCTCTCTTATATTCTAGTTACTGGTTTTCAGATCTAAAAAACACTTTATGCCTTTACCTTCAAAAAACAATGATATAGTGCTCACTTCGGCAGTACATATACTAAATAAAATTGGAACAATACAGAGATTAGCATGGCCCCTGAGCAAGGATGACACACAAATTCATGAAGCGTTCCATATTTTTAATGGGCCAAAGAACTAAACAGACATTTCTCCAAAGAAGACATACAGATGGCTAACAAACACATGAAAAAATGCTCAACATCCCTCATCATCAGAGAAATGCAAATCAAAACCACAATGAGATACCATTTCACACCAGTCAGAATGGCTGCTATCCAAAAGTCTCCATGCAATAAATGCTGGAGAGGGTGTGGAGAAAAGGGAACCCTCTTACACTGTTGGTGGGAATGCAAACTAGTACAGCCACTATAGAGAATAGTGTGGAGATTCCTCAAAAAACTGGAACTAGAACTGCCATATGATCCAGCAATCGCACTCCTGGGCATACACACCGAGGAAACCAGAATTGAAAGAGACACATGTACTCCAATGTTCATTGCAGCACTGTTTATAATAGCCAGGATATGGAAGCAACCTAGATGTCCGTCTTCAGACAAATGGATAAGAAAGCTTTGGTACATGTACACAATGGAGTATTACTCAGCCATTAAAAAGAATACATTTGAATCAGTTCTAATGACGTGGATGAAACTGGAGCCTATTATACAGAGTGATGTAAGCCAGAAAGAAAAACATTAATACAGTATACTAACACATATATATGGAATTCAGAAAGAGGGTAACCTTAACATTGTATACGAGACAGCAAAAGAGAAACAGGTGTGTAGAACAGTCTTTGGGACTCTGTGGGAGAGGGTGAGGGTGGGATGACTTGGCAAAATGGCATTGAAACATGTATACTATCATATGTGAAACGAATCACCAGTCCAGGTTCGACACATGTTACAGAATGCTCAGGGCTGGTGCACGGGGATGACCCAGAGGGAGGATATGGGGAGGAGGGAGGTGGGAGGGGGGTTCAAGAAGGGGAACACATGGACACCCTGGGCGGATTCATGTCAATGTATGGCAAAACCAACCAATATAATATTGTAAAGTAGTTAGCCTCCAATAAAAAAAAAAAAAAAAAAAATGTCACACAAATGGCATCACACAGCATGGAAAAAAAAACAACAACAATGATATAGCCATCATTTATTGAGCACATACTATCTAGGAAACAGTATGAGAGTTGTACATACGTCATTTGATTCTCAAGTAACCCATGATACAAAGATTATAATGGCAATTTTGCAGAGAGGTCAAATGATCATACAGTCACTAAATGACAGAGATAAAACTAACATGCCAGACTGTCTGATTCAAAAACTTGTACTCTTGCCAATGCCCTTCATAGTCTCACATAATTTTCTCTTCATTTGAAAAGCTCAAGTTCAAATATATAAAACAAGAATGACAAATATTTTACATTTTAAAATTATATAATTTTTTAAAAGAAAAAAACTATATCCAAAGGCAATTTAAAAAGCCACTCTTGATTAAACAACCCAGTCTAGCAGAAATGACTACAGAAGGTTCTACCATTCTGGTACCTGACTAAGAATAAAAACAAAAGCTTACGTTTTTTTTTAGTCTGTCTCTACTACATTTTCCCACAAGAATCAATTATATTTAGGCTTAATTAATCCATTTGAGTTTAGTTTTGTGTTTGGTGTTAAAGAATGTTCTAATTTAATTTTTTTACATGTGGCTGTCCAGCTTTCCCAGCACTTACAAAACTCATAGAGGAAAATATAGGTAGAACACTTGACATAAATTACAGAATTACTTTTTTGATCAGTCTCCTAAAATAATGGAAATAAACAAATGGGACCAAGTTAAATTCAAAAGCTTTTAAACAGCAAAGGACACCAAAAAAATAAAAGAAGACAACCTACAAAATGGGAGAAAATATTGGCCAACAATGCAATAACTAAGTGATTAATCCCCAAAATTTACAACAGCTCATGCAGCTCAATAAAAAAAAAAAAAATGGGCAGAAGATCTAGACAGACATTTCTCCAAAGACCTACAAATGGCCAAAAAGCACATGAAAAGATGCTCAACATTGCTACTTATCCAGTTCAGTTCAGTTGCTCAGTCGTGTCCGACTCTCTGCAACCCCATGAATCACAGCACGCCAGGCCTCCCTGTCCATCATCAACTCCCAGAGTTCACTCAAACTCATGTCCACAGAGTCGGTGATGCCATCCAGCCATCTCATTCTCTGTCGTCCCCTTCTCCTCCCGCCCCCAACCTTTCCCAGCATCAGAGTCTTTTCCAGTGAGTCAACTCGTCGCATGAGGTGGCCAAAGTATTGGAGTTTCAGCTTTAGCATCAGTCTTTCCAATGAGCACCCAGGATTGATCTCCTTTAGAATGGACTGGTTGGATCTCCTTGCAGTCCAAGGGACTCTCAAGAGTCTTCTCCAACACCACAGTTCAAAAGCATCAATTCTTCGGCGATCAGCTTTCTTCACAGTCCAACTCTCACATCCATACATGACCACGGGAAAAACCACAGCCTTGACTAGACGGACCTTTGTTGGCAAAGTAATGTCTCTGCTTTTTAATATACTATCAAGGTTGGTCATAACTTTCCTTCCAAGGAGTAAGCGTCTTTTAATTTCATGGCTGCAATCAGCATCCGCAGTGATTTTGGAGCCCAAAAAAATAAAGTCTGACACTGTTTCCCCTGTTTTCCCATGTATTTCCCATGAAGTGATGGGACCAGATGCCATGATCTTTGTTTTCTGAATGTTGAGCTTCAAGCCAACCTTTTCACTCTCCTCTTTCACTTTCCTCAAGAGGCTTTTGAGTTCCTCTTCACTTTCTGCCATAAGGGTAGTGTCATCTGCATATCTGAGGTTATTGATATTTCTCCCAGCAATCTTGATTCCAGCTTGTGCTTCTTCCAGCCCAGCGTTCCTCATGATGTACTCTGCATATAAGTTAAATAAGCAAGGTGACAACATACAGCCTTGATGTACTCCTTTTCCTATTTGGAACCAGTTGGTTGTTCCATGTACAGTTCTGACTGTTGCTTCCTGACTTGCATACAGGTTTCTCAAGAGGCAGGTCAGGTGGTCTGGGATTCCCATCTCTTTCAGAATTTTCCACAGTTTATTGTGATCCACACAGTCAAAGGCTTTGGCATAGTCAATGAAGCAGAAATAGATGGTTTTCTGAAACTCTCTTGCTTTCTCCATGATCCAGCGGATGTTGGCAATTTGATCTCTGGTGCCTCTGCCTTTTCTAAAACCTGCTTGAACATCTGGGAGTTCTCGGTTCACATATTGCTGAAGCCTGGCTTGGAGAATTTTGAGCATGACTTTACTAGCGTGTGAGATGAGTGGAATTGTGTGGTAGTTTGAGCATTCTTTGGCATTGCCTTTCTTTGGGATTGGAATGAAGACTGACCTCTTCCAGTCCTGTGGCCACTGCTGAGTTTTCCAAATCTTCTGGCATATTGAGTGCAGCACTTTCACAGCATCATCTTTCAAGACTTGAAATAGCTCAACTGGAATTCCATCACTTCCACTAGCTTTGTTCGTAGTGATGCTTTCTAAGGCCCACTTGACTTCACATTCCAAGATGTCTGGCTCTAGGTCAGTGATCGCGTTATCATGACTATCTTGGTCGTGAAGATCTTTTTTGTACAGTTCTTCTGTGTATTCTTGCCACCTCTTCTTAGTATCTTCTGCTTCTGTTAGGTCCAATCCATTTCTGTCCTTTATCGAGCCCATCTTTGCATGAAATCTTGTTAGAGAAATGCAAATCAAAGCTACATGATATCAGGCTTCCCTGGTAGCTCAATGGTAAAGAATCTTCCTGCCAATGCAGGAAACATGGGTTTGAACCCAGATCTAGGAAGATCCCGTATGTTGTGGAGCAACTAAAAGCTGTTCGCTACAACTACTGACCCTGTGTTCTGAAGTCTGGGAGCCGCAACTATTGAGTCCACGCGCTGTAACTAATGAAGCCGAAGTGCCCTAGAACCCATGTTCCACAACAAGTGAAGCCACCTCAATCAGAAGCCCTTGAACTGCAACTAGAGAGCAGACCCTGCATGCTACAACTAGAGAAAACCTGTGCAGCAACAAAGACCCAGCACAGTCAAAAATAAACAAATTTTAAAATAACTCTCTCTCTCTCTCACCTCACACCAGGAGAGTGTGTAGAAAGAAGGGAACTCTCCTGTACTGTTGGTGGAAATTGTACAGTCACTATACAGAACAGTATGGAGGTTCCTCAAGAAACTAAAAATACAGCTACCATATGATCCAACAATTCCATTCCTGGGATTTTTATCAAACCTGAGAAAACCATGGTATGAAAGGATACATGCAACCTAATGTTCATTTCAGTGCCATTTACAATAGCCAAGACATGGAAGCAACCTAAATGTCCACTGACAGATGAATGGATAAAGATGTGGTACACATACACAATGGAATATTACTCAGCAACTAAAAAGAATGAAATAGTTTTGACCAAACTAGACAACATATTAAAAAGCAGAGACATTACTTTGCCAACAAAGGTCCATCTAATCAAGGCTATGGTTTTTCCAGTGGTCATGTATGGATGTGACAGTTGGGCTATAAAGAAAGCTGAGTGCTTTGAATTAATGCTTTTGAAATGTGGTGTTGGGGAAGACTCTTGAGAGTCCCATGCACTGCAAGGAGATCCAACCAGTCCATCCTAAAGGAGATCAGTCCTGGGTGTTCATTGGAAGGACTGATGTTGAAGTGGAAACTCCAATACTTTGGCCGCCTGATGCAAAGAGTTGACTCATTGGAAAAGACCCTGATGCTGGGAAAGATTGCGGGGAAGGAGGAGAAGGGGACCACAGAGGATGAGATGGTTGGATGGCATCATCGACTCAATAGACATGGGTTTGGGTGGACTCTGCAAGTTGGCGATGGATAGGGAGGCCTGGCGTGCTCCAATTCATGGGGTTGCAAAGAGTCGGACATGACTGAGCAACTGAATCGAACTGAACTGAGTGCCATTTGCAGCAACATGGATGGACCTGAAGGTATCATACTAAGTGAAATCAGACAGAAAAGACAAATTTCATGTGGTATCTCTTATAAGTATAATCTAAAAAAATATGATATAAACAAACTTATTTACAAAACAGAAACAGACTCTCAGACAATGAACTTATGGTTATCAGAGGAGAAAGGGGAGGGGAGGGATAGATTGAGAATTTGGGATTGACATGTACACAAAGCTATGTTTAAAAGATAACCAATAAGGACATACTGTACAGCACAGAATACTCTGTAATTCCCTAAACAGGAAAAGAATTTGAAAAACCATTACACACATGTATATGTATAAATGAATCACTTTGCTGTACACCCATAACTAATACAACATTATTAATCAACTATATTCCAATATAAAATAATAAAATTAAAATTAAATTAGTATTGAAAAAAACTTTTAAAAAAGGATCAACTGTAAGAGTCCTATGCCAAATACTACACTGTGATCCTACAATTAGTGAAATGCTCTTGTAAATGTTATGAATACCTAACTCAGACTACCTCTACCAACCTCCAGTCATCGAGAATTAGCGGCAGGGCTCACAGGACCATCCTTACACTATGCTCCTGCTGGAGCGAAAGCTAGTGGCCTTCTACCCAATATGGACCAGTCACATTTCCTTTCCCGGCAATTTGGAATTGGAATTAAGATATTCCAGCCTCAGTCTGGCTGCGAAATGAAAGCAATGTAAACTCAGGAGATGTTGTCCATGTCCATTTTCTACCATGCAGCCTTGAAGGCACAAAAAGCCAAGGGACTGAGGCCAATTTGTAAAGAAGAAAAGACAGAGACAGCAAGAACTTCTTGATTTTCCTAATGTGCTCTATCTAGTCCCTGATTCCTGAAACCTAAGTGCATCCTTGCTTAAGGTTTCATGAGCTATACCCGTATCTTTAAATTACTTTTGCTTAAGCTAGTTTCACCAGTCTTCATAGAAAGAATAATCCAGGTTCCTAAAGTACCTCTACTGAACTTCTGCAAAGAAGTGGCAACAGATCACCAGTTCAAAAATTTAGCATTATAAGACCAATACTGTTTAAATTTTATAGCCAATAGAGACCATAAAGTTCATTTTATATTTGAAGAAACACAAGGACCATAAAGTGGAAATTATGTGCCCACAGTTCTAAGTTATTTACTAGTAAAGCTAGACATGGAATCAAGGATAGTGCATCTCTAAAAGTTGACCATCTGCTTCAAAATTACCCAAGAACTTTGTTTAAAACTCAGATTCCTGTGTCTCAACCTTGACCTACTACTCACTCTTGGAGTGAGGCCTGGAAGTTTTACCAAGTTTCCCAGAAATTCTTATGTGCACTAAGAGCTGAAGATCCTCTACAGCAAGGAAGGGGAATATTAATAGCTTAAAAAAAGTTTTTTTAAAAAACCACAAAGAATTTCACAAGCATTTTCTCATTTAATCCTCAAAATATACCACCAAGTAGGTGTATTTTGAGGATTTTTTTTGAGGATTTTCCCCAAGTTACAGAAAAAGAAATGTAGGCTCAGGAGGTAAAGTAACTTGTCTAAGGAAAAACAGTTAGTAGAATCAGCACTGTAATCAAGGTCCACCTAGCACCAAAGCTCAAGCTTTCTCCATTTCATTATTACTTAGTTCAGTGTTTTTTTCCACTAAGAGATTTAAAAGGAGTTAAGCTAGTCATCTGTATAGAAAAGAAAATCAGGACTTGAGTGCAGAAGGCGGCCAGGCTGATTACAATTTAGACAGAGATGGAAAAGAAAAAGAAACTTTAGAAAAATACAGAATGGGAGAAAATATTTTCAAAACAAGGCAACTGACAAGAAATTAAAAGAAACTTTAGAAAAATACAGAATGGAAGAAAATATTTTCAAAACAAAGCAACTGACAAGAAATTAATCTCCAAAATATATAAACAGTTCATCCAACTCAATGGCAAAAAAAAAGAAAAACCCAATCAAAAAGTGGGCAGAAGATCTAAATAGACATTTCTCCAAAGACATACAAATGGCCAACAGGCACATGAAAAAATGCTCAACGTCACTATTAGAGAAATGCAAATCAAAACTACAATGAGAGATATCACCTCACACCAGTCAGAATGGGCATCACCAAAATGTCTACAAACAATAAATGCTGGAGAGGATGTGGAGAAAAGGGAACCCTTCCCTACCCTGTTGGTGAGAATACAAATTGGTAGAACCACTCTGGAGAACAGTATGGAGGCTACTCTAAAAACTAAATATAGAACTACCATATGATCCTGTAATCCCACTCCTGAATCCAGAAAAAATTATACTTTGAAAAGATATGGATACTTATAAAAAGATATGAAAAGATATGGATATTTTGAAAAGAATGGATAAAGAAAATGTAGCATATGTATACACACACACACACAAACAAATGAGTATTACTAAGCCATAAAAAAGAAATAATGCCATTTGCAGCAAATAGATGCACCTGGAGATAGCACACAAACTGAAGCCAGACAGAGAAAGACAAATATGATATCACTAATATGTGGAATCTAAAAAAGAGAGAAAGCTACATATGAACTTATTTATAAAACAGAAATAGACCCACAGATATAGAAAACAAATTTATGATTACCAAAGGGGAAAGGTGGGAAGGGATAAATTAGGAGCTTGGGATTAACAGATATACACTGCTATATATAAAATTGGAGAAGGAAATGGCAACCCACTCCAGTGTTCTTGCCTGGAGAATCCCAGGGACGGGGGAACCTGGCGGGCTTCCGTCTGTGGGGTCACACAGAGTCGGACACGACTGAAGTGACTTAGCAGCATATATAAAACAGATAATCAATAAGGGCATACTGTATAGCACAGGGAACTATATTCAACACTTTTTACTAACATATAAGGGGAAAGATTCCAAAACAGAATAGAGATATATACATGTATAATGGAATCACTGTCCTGTATTCCTGAAACCAACACAACACTGTAAATCAGCTATACTTCAATAAATTTTTTAAAGAAAAAAAAAAAGATATATATACCCCAATGTTCATTGCAGCACTATTTACAATAGCCAAGACATGGAAGCAGTCTAAGGCCTTCAACAGATCAATGGATAAAGATGATGTGGTATAATGTGCAATTAAAAAAAAACGGTATAAAGGAACTTATTTACAAAACAGAAACAGAATCACAGATATAGAAAACAAACTTATGGTTACTAGAGGGGAGAGGGTGAGAGGGAGATGTGGATTGATATATGCACTACTACATATAAAATAGGGAGCTAATAAGGACCTCCTGTATAGCACAAGGGACTCTACTCAATACTCTGTAATGACCTATATGGGAAAAGAATCTAAAAAAGAGTGAATATATGTATATGGATAGCTGATTCACTTTGTTGTACAGCAGAAACTAATACAACATTTTAAATCAACTATACTTCAATAAAAATTAAAAAAGATGTGGGGGGGTGTGTGTGATACATATACACATACAATGGAATATTACTCAGCCATAAAATTGAAGTAATGTCATTTTTAGCAACATGGATGGACCCAAAGATAATCATGTTAAGTGATGCAAGTCAGAGAAAGACAAATATATGATGTCACAAATGTGGAATCTAAAAAAAAATGATATAAATGAAACTACTTTCAAAATAGAAATATACTCACAGACATAGAAAACAAACTTACAGTACCAAAGGGGATGGAAGGGGCAGGGTAAATTAGGAGTTTGGCATTAGCAGATACACACTTCATTTCAATTCAGTTCAGTCGCTCAGTTGTGTCCAACTCTTTGCAAGCCCATGAACTGCAGCACTCCAGGCCTCCCTGTCCATCACCAACTCCTGAAGTCCACCCAAACCCATGTCCACAGAGTTGGTGATGCCATCCAACCATCTTATCCTCTGTCGTCCCCTTCTCCTCCTGCCCTCAATCTTTCCCAGCATCTGGGTCTTTTCCAATGAGTCAGTTCTTTGCATCAGGTGGCCAAAGTATTGGGGTTTCAGCTTCAACATCATATAAAATAGATAAACAATAAGGACTACTATATAGCACAGGGAACTACTATATTCAATATCTTGTAATAACCTATAATGGAAAACAATAGACATACATATATATGTAAAACTGGATCACTTTGCTATACACCTAAAAGCAATACAACATTTTAAGTTAACTAAGCTTCAATTAAAAGAAATAGTTTAAGAAATAAAATAGGCTAAAAAAAAGCAATACTGAATGTGAGTGGAAAGAAACAACTTGTAGTTCACGGTATCATTAAAACTGAAAACAATTTTTAAGAAGTTACCAAAAAAATTATAGCATTATCCCTATAGAATGATACCATTTTCACTTTTTTAATGTATTTTTAAAACATACAAGGGGGTTTCCCGGTGGCTCAGTAGCCACCTGCCAACACAGGAGATGCAGATTCAATCCCTAGTCCAGAAGGATCCCACCTGCCACAGAGCAGCTGGGCCTGGGCCAACTGTTGAGCCTGTGCTCTGGAGCCTGGGAGCCACAGCTGATGAGCCCGCTGGCAGCAACGACTAAGGCCCACAGCCCTGGAGCCCCTGCTTTGCAGCAAGAGAGGCCACCACAGTGAGAAGCCCACAAACGGAAGCCAGAAAGTGGCCTCCATTTGCAGCAATTAGACAAAGGCCTGGGGTGCAGCAAACACCCAGCACAGTCAAAAGCAAATAAATTAAATAAAAATTATTAGACAAAGCCTGAATGCCTCAACTACTGAGCCGGTGAGCCACAACCAGAGAGCCCACACACTCGAGTTCTCACACCACAGCTAGAGAGAAGCCAGCACGCCACAGCTAAGACCTGATACGGCCAAAATAATTAATTATTTTAAATACATACAAAATAACATATTTATAGAGAGGCAGGATTGATTAAAGGTACACACTTGCTTCACATGAGAGTTGACTGCCACAGACCTCAGGAGAAAATGCATCTTGCTTTTGTAGAGATCAACACAGTTCAACAATGCCCAAGCTTCTTTTTCAGGGAGGTGAACCTCAGCTTAGAGGAAGGGCCAAGGAGGCTTCCACACTGAAGGTAACATGGAGAAGCCATGTCTTCTCATATGGGAGCCAGCTCAGGGAACAAACGGAGCGCATGGCCACCTGCTGCTTCCCTGGGCCCTGCCAGGAGAGTACTGTGAAGCAGAGGTATCCAGGTTCCCAAGCGGGCACCAGCAACACCTCCAAAGCATACTCCGAGGTCTCCCCGCTGGCGGGGACCTGAGGAACCTGAGGATGAGGTTCCAAAAGTAGTCCCTGCAGAGGCTAAGAGTCTGATCAGGAATAAAAGTAGACAAGCAGGGCAGGGGGTGGGAAACGGGGCTTGGTGTGTGTGTTCAGTCCTGTCTGACTCTTTGCAACCCCATGAACTATAGCTCACCAGGTTCCTCTGTCCATGGAATTTTCCAGGCAAAAATACTGGAGTGGGTTGCCATTTCCTTCTCCAAAGGTACACATGATTAAAGGTAGAGACTCCAGACAAATCTGGCTTCAAATCCTCACTCTGTAGCTTGCAGCTATATGAACCCAGCCAAGTTATTTTAAAACCTCTACATTATTTACAAAATGGAAATAAACTAGTACCTGCATTATATGGACTTCTCCGGTGGCTCAGACAGTAAAGAATCTGTCTGCAGTGCAGAAGACCCGGTTTGATCCCTGGGTCGGAAAAATCCTCTGGAGAAGGGAATGGCTACCCACTCCAGTATTCTCGCCTGGAGAATTCCATGGACAGAGGAGACTGGTGGGCTAGTCCATGGGGTCACAAAGTCTAACATAACTGAGCAACTAACACTTTCACTTTATGCTTCCTATAACATTTTATATGTATTAATTCATTACCGTCACCATAAGGTTACTGATTAAATGAACAGTGTCTGGCAAGTAGTTAACATTCAAGCCCATTGGTTACTATAATTATAATTTTGTTGCTGTTGAGCCACTCAGTCTAGTCCAATATTTTGTAACCCCATGGACTACAGCATGCCAGGCTTCCCTGTCCTTCACTATCTCCCGGAGCTTGCTCAAACTCATGTCCATTGAGTCAGTGATGCCATCCAACCATCTCGACCTCTTTCATCCCCTTTTCCTCCCACCTTCAATCTTTCCCAGCATCAGGGTCTTTTCTAATAAGTCAGTTCTTCGAATCAGGTGGCTCAAGTATTGGAGCTTCAGCATCCGTCCTTCCAGTGAATATTCAGGACTGATTTCCTTCAGGATGGACTGGTTTGATCTCTTTGCAGTCCAAGGGACTCTCAAAAGTCTTCTCCAGCACCACAGTTCAAAAACAACAATTCTTCGGCGATCAGCCTTCTTTATGGCCCAACTCTCACATCCACACATGACTACTGGAAAAACCATAGCTTTGACTAGACAGACTACTGTCGGCAAAGTAACATCTCTGCTTCTTAATATGCTGTCTAGACTCGTCATAGCTTTTCTTCCAAGGAGCAAGCGTCTTTTTATTTCATGGCTGCAGTCACCATCTGCAGTGATTTTGGAGCCCAAGAAAACAAAGTCTTTCATTGTTTCCACTGTTTCCCTATCTATATGCCACGAAGTGATGAGACTGGATGCCATGATCTTTATTTTTTGAAAGTTGAGTTTTAAGCCAGCATTTTCACTCTCCTCTTTCATCAAGCGGCTCTTTAGTTCTTCTTCGCTTTCTGCCATAACGGTGGTGTCATCTGCATATCTGAAGTTATTGATATTTCTCCCAGCAATCTTGATTCCAGCTGTGTTTCACCGAGCCCAGCATTCTGCATGATGTACTCTTCATATAAGTTAAATAAACAGGGTAATAATATACAGCCTTGAAGCACTCCTCTCCCAATTTTGAACTAGTCTGTTGTTTCATATTATGTTCTAACTGTTGCTTCTTGACCTGCACACATTTCTCAGGAAGCAGGTAAGGTGGTCTGGTATTCCCATCTCTTTCAGAATTTTCCACAGTTTGTTGTGATCCACACAGTCAAAGGCTTTGGCATAGTCAATGAGGCAAAAGTAGATGTTTTTCTGGAACTCTCTTGCTTTTTCTATGATCCAACAGATGTTGGCAATTTGGTCTCTGGTTCCTCTTTTTCTAAATCCAGCTTGTATAGCTAAAAGTTTTCAGTTCACAGACTGCTGAAGTCTAGTTTGGAGTATTCTGAGCATGACATGACCTTGCTAGCATGTGAAATGAGTGCAACTGTACAGTAGTTTGAACATCCTTTGGCAGTGCCCTTTTTTAGGACTAGAATGAAAACTGACCTTTTCCAGTCCTGCAGCCACTGCTGAGCTTTCCAAATTTGCTGGCATATTGAGTGCAGCACTTTCACAGCATCATCTTTTAGGATTTGAAATAGCTCAACTGGAATTCCATCACCTTCACTAGCTTTGTTCATAGTGATGCTTCCTTTGGAACCTTTCAAAGGTCCCTTTGACTTCACATTCCAGGATGCCTGGCTCTAGGTAAGTGACCATACCATCATCGTTATCCAGGTCATTAAGATTTTTTTTTTGTATAGTTCTTTAAGATTATTATTTAAAGGTACATATTTATAGTAAATGTCTAAAAGCAAGAAGTAGAAAGCCAATCACTAAATTCATCGTAGTAGTTGCCTTGGTGGCAAAGAAGAAAAATGAAATAAGGAAGGGAAAAAAGACTTATAGCAATAATGTTTTGTTCACTTTTATTAAAATATCAAAACAAATAGGATATGCTTGCTAATTTTATTATTTTTTCACTAACTTGCTGTTATTGTTCAGTCGCTAAGTCATGTCTGACTCTTTGCAACCCCCCATAGATTGCAGCACTGAAGGCTTCCTTGTCCTTCACTACCTCCCAGAGTTTGCTTAAACTCATATCCATTGAGTCAGTTCAGTTCAGTTGCTCAGTTGTGTCCAACTCTTTGGGACCCTAAGGACTGCAGCGTGCCAGGCTTCCCTGTCCATCACCAACTCCCGGAGCTCGCTCAATCATGTCCATGGAGTCAGTGATACCATCCAACTATCTCATCGTCTGTCGTCCCCTTCTCCTCCTGCCTTCAATCTTTTCCAGCATCAGAGTCTTTTCTAATGAATCAGTTCTTCCTATCAGGTGGCCAAAGTATTGGAGCTTTCAACTTCAGCATCAGTCCTTCCAGTGAATATTAAGGGTTGATTTCCTTTAGGACTGACTGGTTCGATCTCTTTTCTATCCAAAGACTCTCAAGAGTCTTCGCCAGCACAATTCAAAAGCATCAATTCTCTGGCGCTCAGCCCTCTTTATGGTCCATCTCTCACATCGTACATGGAAAAAAACATAGCTTTGACTATATGCACCTTTGTGGGCACAGTGATGTCTCTGCTTTTTAATACACTAAGTTTGTCATAGCTTTCCTTTCAAAGAGCAAGTGTCTTTTAATTTCATGGCTACCGTCACCATCCTCAGTGATTACAGAGTCCAAGAAAATAAAGTCACTGCTTCCCACTTTTCTCTCTTCTATTTGACATGATCTGATGGGATTGGCTGCTATGATATTAGATTTTTTAATGTTGAGTTTTAAGCCAGCTTTTTCACTCTCCTCTTTCACCCTCATCAAGAGGCTCTTAGTTTCCTTTCATTTTCTGCCATTAGAGCGGTTATCACCTGCATATCTGAGGTTGCTGATATTTCTCCCAGCAGTCTTGATTCCAGTTTGTGACTCATCCAGCCTGGCATTTCACATGATGTACTCTACATATAAGTTAAAAGAGCAGGGTGACAATATACAGCCTTGTTGTACTCCTTTCCCAATTTTCAACCAGTCCATTGTCCCATGTTCAGTTCTATCTGTTGGTTCCTGACCTGCATACATGTTTCTCAGGAGACAGGTAAGGTATCTGATATTCCCATCTCTTTAAGAATTTTCCACAGTTTTCACTAATATTTGTTAATACGTGGAGATAGTATATTGTACTTTTTTCTATATTTAACTTTTCTAATAAAAAAAAGAATTTTAATTGTTGTTGTTGTGTTGTTGTTTTTTTTTTTTTGCCAATACAACAGCCATGCAGTATGCTCAGGCCAAAAAAACTGACAACAATTTGGCAAATAAACAGCATCCCAATGTGCAAGCCAAGTCTCACGATTCTCAAACTTCTACTCTGCAACAGTTGCACTGTAGTTCTTGGTCCAAGGAGCATTTATATTTTAAGCCAAAAACTCAAAAGCACTGGGAGAATTTTTGAATAGCTTTCCTTATTCAAATCCACAAACTCAAAATATAAAAACACTCATGAAAAACACTGATATTTATTTGTAGAGCCCTTATTATATACTAAAACAATACTAATTACTAGACAGTTGAGGGAGGTGAGTGGGAAAAAGTACAGTCCCCTTATGGGAGTAAGAACTTTATTAATCCATTTTGGAGAAGTGCTGAGCATGGGAAAACCTCCAAACCACACCTTCTGCTCCCCTGGCCAACATATGGAATGACCACATTTTAAATGAAACCAACCAAGTTATAAATAGCTTTCAATTTAATCTGATAAATTTTAATTTAGCCATAAAAGGCAGCAAAGGTGTGTATTAACAGACTCTAAAACCATATGCTGTTTTTTTAAATCTGAAAATGACTAATTTTAAAGTGAGACAATACATTCTTTGAAATGTGTGAGATTTTATGCTATTTTCAGACTCTGGATTATCTCTCTTGGTGTCATTTATGGAATATTACCTTTTGATGTTAATTGTGCCCTTTAAAGTACACATTTTGGATAGAACAGAAAAAACAACTACAGTTACTCTTGCTATCGAGGCTATTTGATTCAAGAGATGACACACTGATGATCAAGAATAATGAATTTTTAGCTTGTAAAAACTTTAAATTCCTAAATGGAAGCTGATGATACTGTGAGCTGCTTCAATAAATATATCCGAGCGAGAGTCCCAGTGGTTCTCCATTGAGGGCATGTGAAAATTTAGGGGGAAGGAGGCTCTTCTCAGGGAGGAGCTATTGTCACAATGGCGGGGGTGTGGGGTGGGCACTTTTGGCATTTTAGTGGGCAAGGCCAGGAAAGCTAAATGTCCTACAATGCACACAACAGTCCTGCACAACAAAGAATTGTCTTGCCCTAAATGCCAATAGTGCCCCTGTTAAGAAGCACTGTGTGAGAAAAGCTTAATCAGTTTTGTTCTTAAACTAGGAAACAGCCTTCAGCACTCTTTCAAAAATGCCAAAATCATGTGCTTACAAGGACACAAAGAATTTTTTAGTGTGTTATCAACTTCAATACTTATAAACTGGGAAGTTCAGAGCTTTTTCCCTTTCCCATAAGCAGGTTTGTCTTTTCAAAGCTAATTTTCACTTATCTTGGGATTGATTTCTTTTTACGAAGGAAGTACAATTAAAAGATTTTACTGGAGAAACTAATTAGAAAAGCTGTCAGTAAAAAAGTAAGTGAACTAAATATCCTATAAGATATATTTTATCTTTCCAAAGTAGGAATTCCACAAATCATTTTCCAGAGAATTAAGAAACTTTCTTAGGACTCCCAAGTAGACCATACACTCATACACAATGCTTCTGGAAATAAAAACCACAATCACCATTTACCATAGGTCATGGATTCTACCAAGTGTTTCTGCATTTGTTATCTCTAAGCTTTATGACTCTTTGAGAGTCTCCTGGACAGCAAGGAGATCCAACCAGTCCATCCTAAAGGAAATCAGTCCTGAATATTCATTGGAAGGATTGATGCTCAAGCTGAAACTCCAATACTTGGGCCACCTGATGTGAAGAACTGACTCATTGGAAAAGACCCTGATGCTGGGAAAGATTGAGGGCAGGAGGAGAAGGGGACGATAGAAGATGAAATGGTTGGATGGCATCACCAACTCAATGGACATTGAGTTTGAGTAAGCTCTGGGAGTTGGTGATGGACAGGGAATCCTGGCGTGCTGCAGTCCATGGGGTCACAAAAAGTCAGACACGACTGAGCGATTGAACTGAACTGAAGCTTTAATGACAACTCTGCAAGATAGGTATTACCATCTCCATTTTAAAAAGAAAGAAATTACAACACTGAGAAATTAAATTCAAATAAATGTGGCTCAGCTGGTAAAAGATCTGCCTGCAATGCAAGAGACTGCCTATAATGCAAGAGATGGCCTGCAATGCAGGAGACCTGGGTTCCATCCCTGAGTCAGAAAGATCCCTTGCAGAAGAAAATGGCAACCCACTCCAGTATTTTTGCCTGGGAAATCCCATGGACAGAAGAACCTAGCTGGCTATCGTTCATGGGGTCACAAGTGTCAGACATAACTTGGCAACTACACCACCACGATCAGTGACAGACTGTATTCAAATTCAGAGTTCTAAAATCAAATACTTCCACTACGACATGTCTCCTCCAGAAAAATAGCTAAATTTCTGTGAAAAATTGTTTATTAGCTAGGTACAAAGCTACTACTATTCCCCACCCTAACTTAACAGAGACTAAAGAACATACAGACAAAAGCTCCACTAGACTCTGGAGCAAAAGCCTTCAGTCATTTAACCACATTCCACGGGCATAAAAATTAGCATTGGCTTAAGCAGACTATTTAAAGAACAGAGGCCAAGCTGACAGGAAAGATATGCAAACTCCCAATCAGTCCTTCTTTTCCATTCTAAAGTACAATACTAGTTGTTTCTTACCCTTTCATTCCACAGAAATGAAGCAGATGAAACTTCACAACAATGCAGATGCAAATAAAATCCTGTAACACACTGAACAGCTATCAACCATCAGGTAACAGGATATGGCCAAGTGTTAGCCAGCAACCATAATCTTCAACATCCATCCAAAATGGAATCGTGTGCATACAGTTGGTAATGAAGTTCCACAAAGTGAGTAAAAAAAGATTACTGAAACTTTTATACCCTGGGTATAAAAAGCAGAAAAAGAATGCAAACATAATGTCCTGCTATCCTAATTATATTTTGTTTTCTTTCTATCACCATAAAAATTCCCTAACTAATTCAAAATAAATGAAGGATTCATCATGAGTAAGATGGAGCCCAGAAAACTGGCCATTTTCCAGAGTTGGAAAACTGATAAGTACATTAGCTGTATATCAAGACCAAACACATGGCAAATCTATATACAGGTCTACTCAGTTGCTATCCTTTCTATGGACCGACATAGCAAATACAGACACATTTCAGGATGACTGCCTAATTAAAAATAAAAGCAATACTGCTGAACTTGCCATCCTGCTGTGAAATAATGAGTTGCAGTTTCCATTCAAACCAAAAGCAATCTAACATAAAAACTGGCATCCCCTATTTAATTAGTCATGAGTATACACAATGGCATATATTACTGCCAGACAGATCAAAAAGCCAGTTCTTAAAACTGTATTGTCTCTTTTGGATAAGCATATTATATGCTGTTGTAACTACAATCCATCAGGCCCTGGTGGACATGACATAAAACAGAAACTTAGGTTGAAAGTTGTAAAGGCATTTAGAGGTTAACTAGTCCAATCTTTCCAATATTCATTGGAAGGACTGATGCTGAAGTTGAAACTCCAGTACTTTGGCCACCTGATGTGAAGAACTGACTCGCTGGAAAAGACTGAAGGCAGGAGGAGAAGGGTCATCAGAGGATGAGATGGTTGGATGGCATCACTAACTCAATGGACACGAGTTTCAGCAAGCTCCAGGAGTTGGTGAAGGACAGGGAAGCCTGGCATGCTGCAGTCCATGGGCTTGCAAAGAGTTGGACACGACCGAGCTACTGAACTGATCTGAGTCCAATCTTTTAGCCAATTCAACAATCCCCTCTATTAAAAAAAATAAAATGTTGGGTCCCCACTAGGTACTGGGCATTATGGTATGTGCTATAATATTTACAAAGCATTTACTATAATCCAGATATTCTTCCAAGTGCTTTATATTTAATATCCGTATCAGTCATATAAAACAGATACTATAGTTGATCCTTGAACAGTGGTGGGGGTTAGGAACTCTGACCCTCGATGCAGTTAAATATATATATATATATATATATATATATAGTACCCAAGTTCCTCCACATCCAACCAGTGTCAGATCATGTAGTACCATAGTATTTACTATTGAAAAAAATATGCATAGAAGTGGACCCATGCAGCTCAAAATCATATTGTTCAAGGGTCAACTGTATTATTATCCCTGTTCTACAAATGTGGAAACAAAGACATGACATGAAGGAATTACTTAACTTGCCCAAGTTCTTAGAGCCAAGACGTGGTAGAGCCAGAAATTCAAATCCAGAGCCTATGTCATTAATCACTATACTATTCCGTCTCTGCGAGGACACAGAAAACTGAATAAATCATGAAAACCCCATGGATGGAAGAGCCTGGTAGGCTGCAGTCCCTGGGGTCGCTAAGGGTCAGACACGACTGAGTGACTTCACTTTCACTTTTCACTTTCACACATTGGAGAAGGAAATGGCAACCCACTCCAGTGTTCTTGCCTGGAGAATCCCAGGGACGGGGGAGCCTGATGGGCTTCCGTCTATGGGGTCACACAGAGTCAGACATGACTGAAGTGACTCAGCAGCAGCAGCTACCCCTCCAGGAACTTAGTCTCCCAGGAAAACACAGGGAAATCAATAAGTACAATATAGCATAATAATTGTTAGTGACAGGTTAGAAGTAAGGAGGGCTTAATACTTATTGTTCTTACTTGAGGGTGAAGAAGTAGGAAAGGAAATATGTGATTTTAAAAAGGGGAACAAGGACTTTCCTGGTGGTCCACTGGTTAAAAATCTGCCTGCCAATGCAGGAGACACAGGTTCATTCCTGATCCAAGAATATTCTACATGTCACGGGACAACTAAGCCTGTGTGCCACAACTACTGAGCCTGTGCTCTAGAGCCCACATGCTGCAACTACTGAAGCCTGTGTTGTAGCTCATGCTCTGCAATAGGAGAAGCCACTGCAATGGGAAGCCCATGCATTGCAACGAACGAGTAGCCCCAACTTGCTGCAACTCAGGAAAGCACATGCACAGCAACAAAGTCCCAGCGAAGCCATAAACAAACAATTTTTTTTTTTAAGATTAACAGAATAGGAATTCCCTGGAGATCCACTGGTTATGACTTGGTGCTTTCACTGCTGTAGCCTGGGTTTAATCCCTGGTTGGGGAACTAAAATCCCTGAACCCATATGGTACAGCCAAAAAAAAATTTTAATAAAAATCATACATAAAATGAAATTAAAAGATAAACAAAAAACCCAAAGCAATCTACAGATTTAATGCAACTCCTATCAAATTACCCACGACATTTTTCACAGATCTAGAATAATCCTAAAATTTACATGGATCCTCAAAAGAGCCAGAATAGTCAAAGCAATCCTGAGAAAAAAGAACAAAGCAGGAGGCATAACCCTCCCAGACTTTAGACAATGCTGCAAAGCTACAGTAGTCAAAACAGTAAGGTACTGGCACAAAGTCAGACCTATGATTAGTGGAACAGAATAGACAGCCCAGAAATAAACCCACATACTTTCAGTTAATTAATCAACAAAGGAGGCAAGAATATATAATGGAGAAAAGATAGTCTCTTCAGCAACTGATGTTAGGAAAGTCAGTCATCCACATATAAATCAATGAAGTTAGAACACTCTGTCACACCATGCACAAAAATAAACTCAAAAGTATAGACTTAAACGTAAGACGTGACACCATTAAATTCCTAGAAGAGAACATAGGCAAAACATTCTCTGACACAAATCATACCAATGTTCCTAGATCAGTCAGTCCTCCCAAGCTAACAGAAATAAAAGCAAAGTAAACAAACGGAACCTAATCAAACTTACAAGCTTTTGCACAGCAAAAGGAAACCATAAACAAAACAGAAACACAACCTACGAACTGAGAGAAAATATTTGCAAACAATGAAACCAACAAGGGCTTAATTTCCAAAATATACAAACATCTCATATAACTCAATAACAGAAAAACAAACAACTCAACCAGAAAATGGGCAGAAAACTTCCCTGGTGGTCCAGTGGTTAAGACTCCATGCTTCCTTTTCAGGGGCATGGGTTCAGTCCCTGGTCAGGGAAGATCACATATGCCCCACACCACCAACCCCACCTCGCCAAAAAAAAAGAAAATGGGTGGAAGATCTAAACAGACATTTCTCCAAATAAGATACACAGATGGCCAACAAGCATATGAAAAGATGCTCAACATCACTAATGATCAGAGAATTGCAAATCAAAACTACAATGAGGAACCACTTCATGCAGGTCAGAATGGCCATCATCAAAAAGTCTATAAATAGGGACCTCCCTGGTAGTCCAATGATTAAGACCCTGAGCTTCCAAGGCAGGGGGCACTGATTCAATCCCTGTCAGAGTCACTAAGATCTGGCATGCCATGCAGCATAGTCAAAAAACAGTCTGCAAACAACAATTGCTATAGAGGTTGTGGAGATAGAGAATCCTCCCACACTGTTTGTGGGAATACAAGTTGATACAACCACTATGGAGAACAGTATGGAGGTTCCTTAAAAAATTAAAAATAGAACTACCCAATGATCCTGCCATCTCACTCCTGGACATATATCCAGATAAACTATAATTCAAAAAGATACACGCACCTCAATGTTCACAGCAGCACTACTTACAATAACCAAGACAATGGAAGCAACCTGAAAATGTTCATTGACTTAGCACCTACGATATTCCAAAGAGTTTCCCAAAGTAGAAAAATGAGTCAGAGGTAACCATTTACTGAGTTGCTACTATGTTCCAAAACCCAGTCTCTTTCCTGCCTCCTTGGCTGAGATTAGATAAGAGGTCAAGGGACCATCAATACATACAGGGCAAAAAGAAATAACAGGTAAGAATAAAACCAAAAGGAAGCATGTCACACAGGCCAAAGGTGGGAATGACAAACATATCGAAAGTCACAAACCAGTCAAACAAAATGAAGAAAAGTGTCCACTGGATTGGACATTACAGAGGCCAGAGTTAGCTCAGCCTACTGAAACACTACCACTAGTGAGCTCTCTTTGAGCTCACTAATTCCTTCATCAGCCTGTTCTACTACTGGAAAGTTCTGATTGTTACAAAGTTTTTTTTCCCCCCAAGGAAAGAAAAGCAGAGAAAAAGCACAGTATGGGGACGTCCCTGGTGGTCTAATGGTTAAGACTCTGAGCTCCCAATGCAGAGGGCTCAAGTTCACTCCCTGGTCAGGGAACTAGATCCCACATGCCACAACCAAGACCTGGCACAGTTAAAAAAATATTTTTAAAAAAGAAAGAAAGAAAAAGCAAATCACAATATTCAAATTCTAACTCTGAAGGAGAATTAAGAATACTAACAACCAAAACAACGATACTTGATTGAATCTTGATTTGAACAAACTAGGTACAAAAGACAACTGGAGAATTTTTAATAAGGACTACTATTAGCTGTTAACAGAAAGTTATTATTAAGTGTGATAATGATATTAAGATTATATAAGACCTATTTTTGGAGATACCCACAGAAATAGAAGTGAAATATCATGTCTATATTTGTGCTAAAAAAAGACATAGTAAATTTTACAAAATGTTAATAATTGTTAAGATACTGGTGACAGGTAAATGGGTATTTGTTATATTTTTATCATGATAATAACAAAAACAAAAAAGGCTTCAGAAACAAAAGATGATAAACTTTTTGTCAATTAAAAAAAAAATCAAGCAAATGAATGAAGCACAGAGCTCACAAACACCAACAACAGAAATGGAAAAACCAACTCGTCTTATGTTGTGTGAATGACTTCTTGTTGCCTAGACTAAAACTTCTAATAAAGTACCATATACATATTAAAAAAATGTGCTTTCTAAAACAGCTCAGAAACTAATAAAGAACCTAATGTATAGCACAGGGACCTCTATTCAATATTCTATAATGGCCTAAATGGGAAAAGACTCTAAAAAAGAGTGATTATAAGCATATATATTACTGATTCATTTTCATGTACAGCAGAAACTAACACCATATTGTAACAATTAACATAATATTGTAAATCCACTATACTCTAATAAAAATCAATTTTAAAAGTAAAATAAAACAGCTAAGAGGAAAGAGCAGAAAATATACCATGCAAACTGTGCTAGATAATGAAAAAAAAGACAGAGTGACAGCAAAGATACTGAGATTGAAAAAGCAAGTATCAGTTCAGTTCAGTTCAGTCGCTCAGTCGTGACCGACTCCTTGCGACCCCATGAATCACAGCACGCCAGGCCTCCCTGTCCATCACCAATTCCCGGAGTTCACTCAAACTCATGTCCATCGAGTCAGTGATGATAGATAAAATTTCATGAAATGAGAGAGGGGCGGGGCGGGGGACAATTTTTCTAAAATAACATACTGTTACATATTATTTAAAACATAGGTATGTGACCAAACTAAAATAAGTTTAAAAAATTCTGACTCTAACTTAGGTGAATAATCTTGGGCATATTAATTAACTTCTCCACTAATTTACAAACTAAAGGTAAATATTAACTATATTTCACTAAGTTGTTATGAGAATTAAATGAGAACATACTAAGGAATTCTAAAAATGCATATGAAGGGACTTTCCTGGTGGTCCAGTGGTTAAGACTTGGAGCTCCCGATGCAGAGGACATAGATAGGTTCAAACCCTGGTCAGGGAACTAATTCCCACATGCCGCAACTAAGAATTTGCATGCTGCAACTAAAGATCCTGCAAGGCGCAGCTAAGACCCAGTGCCACTAATATAAAAAATTTTTAAATGCATATATGAAACACAAGGCAAAGTCCTAATACACAGTAAGCATTCAATAAAAATGAGTTTCCTTTCCTCTCTCTCCCCAACCCCAACCTTAACCCTAGTTCTGGATGCTGCAAGTATATAACAAATTAATTCTGGTTTTCTTTTTTATGATACCTTTTCAGTTACCAAGTTTTCTCCAGGGCAGATACACACAGGCCTTTCAGGCCTCCTATGGAACAGAGCATCAAGACCTTCCTGGTTACCTTCTTTAAAGTTCAGCCTTAAACTTTAAAGGGTTTAAATTTAAACCCTCCAAACGATCAAAGCCCTCTAAAACACAATAGCAAAAAATGTACATGATAGTATATATATGCTCTAACTAGGAGAGAATTGAGGACTGTTATTTCCCATAACCTGTAATCTGGATATAAAAAGCTTTGTTTCCAATTTTTCTTTCATTTTGGCTGCACCACATGGCTTGTGGGATTTTAGTTCCCAAACCAGGGACTGAACCTGGGCCCTCAGCAATGAGAGTGTGCAGTTCTAACCCCTGCACTGCCAGGAAATTCCTGGCAGATTTTCTGATCTTCTGATTTTTTTTTTAATTTCTTTTATTTTTTTCAAATCCTTGTGTCACGGACTGACTTTCAATAGATCGCAGTGAGAGAGCTGCTCTGCTACCCACAAAACCCCGACCCAGAAGCAAGTCGTCTAGAATGGTTTAGCACCAGGTTCCCCACAAACATGCGGTGCATGATGGGCAAGAGGCTCATCTTCTAAGCACACCAAATGTCTCTAAAATTTTGTATGCTGGAACATGAAGCTTGACATAGGATAAACCCATACTGGATCCCATTTAAATAAGCTGACATGCTAAAGTACTAAGAGGATGTATGAATTTCCAGAATAATCTCTATTTTGATAAACTTTCTCTTTTTTTTTTTTGGCCACTCAGCTTGTGGGATCTTCATTCACCACCAGGGACTGAAGCGGGGGCCTGGGCAGTGAGAGCAGAGTCCTAACCACTGAACTGCCAGGTAATTTCCTGATAAATTTTCCTATCTGAATTTAAGAAGACCACTTAGGTCAGTTAGGCAACTCACCTCTTCTTTTGAGTTAGAAGGCTATTTAAGAGACTGGGGGAAAAAGCAATCAAGAGAAAAGAGGAAGTTAGGTTCCTGGGGTTAGGGCAGGCTCTTCTATAGTTTACATTACAAAGTTGATGTCAAAGGAAAAATCTGATAAAAGGCAAAACAAAATTAGTAATGTGAAGTACTGTCAAAAAATATTCACCAAAAATATTTTTTATTCAATCTTATTTCTCTCCCAAAAGTATCATTTCTACTAAAGGGAATACTTCACAGCCATTAAAAGTGACACTTAACTATAAGCACATAAAATATATATATATACAAGAATATATTAACTTACATGCTGTCAGTAACAGAAAAAAATAACTGGAGACAATCTAAATATCCATCAGTAGGGTAGGTTAAATAAACTGTAGTATATCCAAATAACGTATTATATAGTTATTCAAAGAATGGGATAAGTTCTATATATACTAACACGGGGAGATGTTCAAGTTTCACTGTCCAGTGACCATAGTATGTTGCAAAACAAAATGTATAGTGCAATCTTATTTTTATTTTTTAAATATACTAGTAAACATTAATATATATCAAAAAAACAATTTAGAGGCATTCATATATTAAACTGTCATCTTGGTGGAGGAGATAATTATACAAGACTCATTTTTGTATGGAATACATTTCTGTTCAGTTTTTTTTTTCACAATTATCTTGCATTAATTTTGCTTTTAAAAATTTAGATTAAAAGGTTAGAACTAAAAATCACCCTTTCATCCCTACCACCACAGGAGCGTAAATGACATGAGATGAAATTTACGATATGTTAAATGGGAAGAAGGAAGGGCAAAAATACAAAAACTGAATAATCAATAATTATATAAAATTATACACTGGAAAAAAAGGAATTATACCAAAGTGATAATGTTGTTTTGGGTGGAAATGTATGACTTATTCTTTACTCTTACTCTAAACGATCTGTAATGCTATATTGATAATAAATACAGCAAAATGCAAATAATTTCACAATCAATGTGTAATGAACCTGAGTCTCTGAAAACATTCAATTATGCCTGTACAGAAATACAAATATAAAAGATGTAGTAATTCTGTTAAGTTCATATTAACTGCAGCATGCATGCATGCATGCTCAGTTGCTTCAGTCACGTTCGACTCTGCGACCCACCAGGCTTCTCTGTCCATGAGATTCTGCAGACAAGAATACTGGAGTGGGCTGGCATGCCCTCCTCCAGTGGCTTTTCCCAACGCAGGGATCAAACCTGCATCTCCTGCATTGCAGGCAAATTCTTCACCCACTGAGCCACCTGGGAAGCCCAACTACAGCACACTACCTGGCGTTTCTTCTACTTTCTGATAGGGATTTGTCCCTTAAAATATTTTATTTCTAATTTAAATTCAGGAGAAAAATTCCAGTTCAAAAATAAAAATGTATTCTTTAATTATGGAGCTTTAAGAGGACTTTTGCAGGGTTTTTTTGGTTTGTTTTGGGAGGGCTTTTTTGACCATGCCATGCAGCTTCCCCCACCAAAGATCAGAGTGTCCTGCAGTGAAAGAGCAGTCCTAACCACTGGATAACTATTAACAAAAGGTATTTGCAAACAATGCCTATTTTCATGGGTCTTCACAATGCATATTTTCATGGGTCTTCAGTGTGTGTGTGTGTGTGTGTGTGTCTGTGTGTGTGTGTCTGTGTCTGTGTGTGTCTGGGTATGTGTGTGTGTGTGTGTGTCTGTGTGTGTGTGTGTGTGTGTATTCTTTCCAAATAAAGGGTCATATTCAAGTCTGAAATTTCATTTGTTTAGATACTATTTTCATAACATTTCTATTATTTCACAGGTATAAAAGATTGCAACATTTCAGACTAGCCAGACATCTACTTCTGCTTTACTGACTATACCAAAGGCTTTGACTGTGTGGATCACAATAAACTGTGGAACATTCTGAAAGAGATGGGAATACAAAACCACCTGACCTGCCTTTTGAGAAATCTGTATGCAGGTCAGGAAACAACAGTTTGAACTGGACATGGAACAACAGACTGGTTCCAAATAGGAAAAGGAGTACATCAAGGCTGTATATTGTCACCCTGCTTATTTAACTTATATGTAGAGTACATCATGAGAAACGCTGGGCTGGAAGAAGCACAAGCTGGAATCAAGATTGCCGGGAGAAATATCAATAACCTCAGATATGCAGATGACACCACCCTTATGGCAGAAAGTGAAGAAGAACTCAAAAGCCTCTTGATGAAAGTAAAAGAGGAGAGTGAAAAAGTTGGCTTAAAGCTCAACATTCAGAAAACTAAGATCATGGAATCCAGTCCCGTCACTTCATGGCAAATAGATGGGGAAACAGTGAAAACAGTCGCTGACTTTATTTTTCTGGGCTCCAAAATCACTGCAGATGGTGATTGCAGCCATGAAAGTTATGACCAACTAGACAGCATATTAAAAAGCAGAGACATTACTTTGTCAAAAAAGGTCCGTCAAGTCAAGGCTATGGTTTTTCCAGTGGTCATGTATGGATGTAAGACTTGGACTATAAAGAAAGATGAGTGCTGAAGAACTGATGCTTTTGAACTGTGGTGTTGGAGAAGGCTCTTGAGAGTCCCGTGGACTGCAAGGAGATCCAACCAGTCCATCCTAAAGGAGATCAGTCCTGGGTGTTCATTGGAAGGACTGATGTTGAAGTTGAAACTCCAATACTTTGGTCACCTGATGCAAAGAACTGACTCATTTGAAAAGACCCTGATGCTGGGAAAGATTGAAGGCAAGAGGAGAAGGGGATGACAGAGGATGAGATGGTTGGATGGCATCACAGACTCGATGGACATGAGTTTGGGTAAACTCCGGGAGTTGGTGAGGAAAAAGGGAGGCCTGGCATGCTGCGGTTCATGACTGAGCAACTGAACTGAACTGAGAAGGAAGCAAACTGCAACCTGTAACAGTTCACACAACACAGCAACCTGTAACTGTTCACATAACACACGATAGTTAAAAAAATTCAACATTTATGATGGTTAAAAAAATTCAATGACATCTGTTCCATATAAAATTTCTTAGCTTGGCATTCAAAGACTTTGCTCTACTAAAACTGGCCTAACTGTTATACCCCAGACTTAACCCTCAAGTGTAGCTTTCCCCTCCTAACTCGGCTTAAATGATTTTCACCTCATTCCAGCTGTCATATTCAACATCTTCTTGGTCTTCCTAACTTCACTCTCACACCTCTCCCAATTTACTCTCCAAAATGAGTAAATCTGACAATTCTTCATGTGTGACACAAAGGCTCTTTCTTATTTGGCCCACATCTCCAGCATCATCTATCTGTATTCCTTTACCCACAGACACAATATGCTACAAACACAGAGAACTACTTGTAGTGCCCTACTCATACTTCAGTGCCTAGAAGGAATATTCCTTCTCTCTGGCGTGTTTTTCTTGACCTCTTCTGGGGATCATCTCATATGGGAAGTGTTCTCTGACTCTTCAATCTCTGCTATGTTTTGATAATGCCTTGCACAGAGCTCTGTTATAACAGTTATTATACAGTATTTTAATGGCTGCTTATCTATCCCTTTCACTGGACTATGAGCTCCATGAGGACTCAGACTTGAACTTACTCACCTCCAAATGAATATGGCATACAAATTTTAGTATTACTGTATGAATAAAAATTTACAGCGGGAATAAACTAAAATAAATAATTATGTCATTGAAATTTCGTACCTTCTATGTAAAAACATATTCATCCATTCATTCATTCAGTCCACAAATATTTATTTAGCACCTTAAGGGCCAGCCACTATGCCAAGCCATAAAGAGCCAGTGATGACACATGCACAAAAAGAATCCTGAGAGTCTTTGAATTTGGGGAAGATCTGAATAAATTAAAATCATCTCGATTTCCCAATTCCTTCTTAACCAACATGCATTAGTTTTATAATCTCACACACATAAAAGTGAAAGGTCCTCCCAAATTACAAATTCCTACCAATCAGTAAGAATATAACACCCAAAGTAAATAATATGCAAATTTGTGAACCATAGCTAATGCAAAAGCAAAACAATTTTTAAGACCTTTTAGTCAGATTTCAATTATACCTAATACAAAAAACAAGATTAAGTATGCAAAAATACTTCATGATTTCCACAGTGCCTACTTTTGAAAAAAAAAATACCATGCAAACTGTCCAAGAAAAACACTGACCACAAGATCAATACCATCCTAGTTTCCCACACTGCAGAAAAAAAAAATTTTGTCATCCTAGTCCATTTAATTGGAGGAGGAAATGGCAACCCATTCCAGTATTCTTGCCTGAAAAATCCCATGGACAGAGTAGCCTGACAGGCTATAGTCCAAAAGGGTGCAAAGAATCAGACATGACTTAGCGACTAAGCACATTCCATTCAATGCAGAAGAGGTGACATCCTCCATACAATGTGTTCAGAAGACAAATTAAAAAACACCATATTTCATCTGTATAATGATTTACAGTTTACAGTTCACTAAGCACTTTGACCTTTACAACAATTCTGTTTTCTTATTCCCATTGGATAGATTAAAAACTAAGGGTTGAGCTGAAGAAGGTCTTTTCTAACTATGACTCAAAACCAAAAGTCATAAAAGAAAGGACTGATAAGTTTGTCTACATAAAAATCTAAAAGTTCTGTATGGGAATAAAAGAAGTCAGAAGACAACTGTCAAAATGGGAAAATATCTGCAATACCTCAGATTAAAAAAACATGTATTTTATCATCTTATCATACATATATATGATACACATTAAATAGTACACATAGTATTAGTCACTCAGTCATGTCCGACTCTTCGGACCCCATGGACTGTAGCCTCTGTCCATGGAATCCTCCAGGCAAGACTACTGGCGTGGGTAACCATTTCCTTCTCCAGGGAATTTCCCAACCCAGGAATCAAACCCAGGTCTCCCGCATTGTAGGCAGATTCTTTACTGTCTAAGCCACCTGGCAAGCCCATATACATATATAAATACACATATATTATAAATCAAGAGAAAGAGACTTACAGATCACTAGAAAAGAGATCTATGACTCAAAAGAAAAATAGGTAAATAATTTAGACACACAGTTTACAGAAACGGAAATATGAGTGATCAAACAATATAAAAAAATCATTGATCTTAATAACGTAATATTTTAAAACTTAAAATTACTGAGCTATCATTTTCTCTATCAGACTGGCAAAAATTCAAGTCTGATAACAGCAAAACATAATACTGATAACACTGATCCTAGAGCCAGAGTACTTAGCTTGAGTTTCTGCCACAGTAGCTGTGTGATTTGGGCAAGGCATTTAAATTTTCTACTCATTAAGTATTCTTCTGAAAAATGGAGATAATAATTGTACCTAACCCAAAGGAGGTTATTAAGATAAAATAGTAATGTATATAAAGCACTTAGTATCTGGAACACAGAAAGCACCATGTAAGTATTTGCTGTGATACAGTTAAGGTTGGTGAGTGAACAGGCAATGTACATTTTGGAGCAATCCCAAAGGAAAGCAATTCGGCAATATATTTCATAATTATAAATGCATACATCGTTTGACTTAGAAATCCCACTTTCTACAAAGTTATCCCACAAATGGCCTTACACACATGTAAGACGGCACGCATACGTTCAACGGTCTCCATCATAGAACTACTTATAATATCAAAAGACTAGAAGCAACACAATAAGGAACTAATTTGACTAGAAATAAATTATGATACATCCATTCAATGAAATACTATGCAAAAAAAAAAAATTTTTTTAAAGCAGGAGTTCCACAATGACCTAGTGGTTAAGAATCTGGGCTTTCACTGCCATGTCCCAGGTTCAATCCCTGGCTGAGGAACTGAGATCCTGCAAGGTGCGAGATGTGGCCAAAAAATAAACAAAGGGTAAGAGCAAAAACCATAAAAACAAATTAAATTTAAAAAATTTAAAAAAGCAGAAACTATGTACTGAACTGGAAAGATCTCTAAGATATATTAGGTGAAAAAGAAGTTTGGGGGTAACAGTTTGAAGGTACAGAACAGTGGGGACCATGGACTAACTTTTGCATGAAAAGAAGAAAAAATCAGATTACATATTTATATTTGTAAGCATTTGCCTAAAGAAAGTCTCAAAAAATGTAAAGAAACTAGTAAAGGCAGTCAGGAAGGGAGCATGGGAGGAATAGGCATAGGAGTGAGATTTTTGCTGCCTACGGAGAAGGGGACGACGGAGAATGAGATGGCTGGATGGCATCACCGACTCTGTGGACATGAGTTTGAGTGTACTCCGGGAGTTGGTGACGGACAGGGAGGCCTGGCGTGCTGTGATTCATGGGGTCGCGGAGAGTCGGACACGACTGAGCGACTGAACTGAACTGAACTGAACTGAACATAAAATATATAAATGGGCAACTATTTGAATGCATTACCTTTTCAAAAATTAATTTTAAAAAAAAGCTCAGAGCATAAAAACTTTGCCTACAATCATATAGTTAATCATAACAGGATGGATTATAATTTTGTCACTGTCTTTCTGAAATGTTCAAGAATGTAAGATTTAAAAATTATCACAGGACTCCCCTGGTGGTACAGTGGATAAGAATCTGCCAGCCAACGCAGTGGCACAGGTTCAATCCCAGGTCTAGGAACTAAGCCCATGCACTTCAGCTACTGAAGTCTGTGTGCCTAGTGCCTGTGACCCACCACAAGAGAAGACACTGCAGTAAGTCCAAGCACCACGAGAAGAGTAGCTCCCAATCGCAGCAACTAGAGAAAGACCGCGCAAATGTAAAAAAGACCCAGTGCAACCAAACATTAAAAAAAATAGTCACAAGTGAGACTTCCCTGGTGGTCCAGTGATTAAGACTCTGCATTTCCACTGCAGAGGGAACTAAAATCCCATATGCTACATGGTGTGGCCATAAAATAATAATAATGATGATGAAGTTTTTTAAAATAAAATAAAAATTATCACAAGTAAGTTTTTCTCTGAAACAACCACTCCCTCAATAAAAGTAACACCAGTGTGACCACACTGATGTCATCTCCATATGATGACTTGGAAAATATATATAACAATGTGAGTTTAAAATATTCACCATCACCTACACTATTCAATGCAATAATTGGGCTTCATTTCCTGGAAGATGAAATTCTCATAAAAGCCCTTATCATAGGTTTCAAATTCTAATACAACACTCATTTTGCAGAAAAATGAAATGTATGACACAGGAATTATACTCGTAAAAACTTTCACATGGAGTAAGAATCATTAAAGCAAGTCAGCTTTCTACTCGAAATAAGCCGGAGGATGGGTACATATAAATATGAAAATGTGTAACTTTGCTTTTACAAATAACATAAGTACAAAATGTTATTGGGGATAATGGGTTGGAGAGTCCTAGCCTAGCTTCTCAACATATACACTTTTAAACAGAACTAAACAGGCCTGAGTTCAGTCACTCAGTCATGTCTGCTTCTTTGCGACCCCATGGACTGCAGCATGCCAGGCCTAAAATATTCCAAATTACAAAAGACTGTTTGAGACCACCATCCCAAATATATATATCTGTATGAGAGAATACATCATACATCCAGTATCAAGTATCTGATGATCTCAACATTAATTCACACACAAGCACACAAGTACTTGTACCACCTAGTACTGCTTTTGAACAAGTGACAAGGAATGTCCAACTCAATTTTGGGTCCCTTAATTATGAGCAGCCCCCCATAAAGGACCCAGCATCTCCTCTGTTCCACTTCCTGCTTCATAGTGAGCAACTACGATATCCATAATGACGACACAGTATCTGTCATAGTCCCTTATCCTCCCACTAGTACAATAACCTCTATTCCCCTTCAACAACACTGAGACAGTTACATCGTGTTTTTAGTTTTTACCTTGAAACTATATTTATATTGAACTCACAGCTTTCTCATTTTGTATTTCTTACAAAACCTAGTCTTCAACCACCTTTCTGATTGTCTCCTTATTCTCCAAGTACACTAGCCCCAGTGAACGTTTTATTTCTTATAGCCCCAGCTTGGACCCTCAAAGTCCATCACATCTCCCACACTATCATTAGCAATGTGAAGTTATTCTCCATTTCATCTTTCTTTCTTGTAAATTCCACTTCTGGATCCACCCAATCATGTTTTTTGCCCTCTTGCTCTTAGGCTGCTGAAGAAGTGTAAAATCCATGGTGCTAGGCCCCATTATCATAAATAACTACAATACTTTGGCCACCTCATGCGACGAGTTGACTCACTGGAAAAGACTCTGATGCTGGGAAAGGTTGGGGGTGGGAGGAGAAGGGGACGACCGAGAATGAGATGGCTGGATGGCATCACCAACTCTGTGGACATGAGTTTGAGTGGACTCCGGGAGTTGGTGATGGACAGGGAGGCCTGGCGTGCTGTGATTCATGGGGTCACGGAGAGTCAGACACGACTGAGCGACTGAACTGAACTGAACTGAACATGTGGTTAGCAATTTTTTGTTTGTTTAATCCTTAATCCATCCCTCTTTCATTTTTCACTCAAGATTTCCAAGGCCATAAAACTCAAGCCAGAAACTCACCACAGTTCCTTCAGTCTTCAAAGATAATTGACTTCTCCACAGATAACCGAGCACATCAAGAAAATAAGACCATCTTTAAACTCGCTCACTTTCTTTCCCTCCAACCACATCAGTATCCATACTTAATGTCTATTCTTGTGGTGTCAAAAAATGAAATACTCAACATATTAAAATTTCCCCTTATAAATAAAATTTCCCTTCAATCTACAAAACTGTTTCACTCATACTAAGAAAAACACATATGTGCCATAGTGGAAAGAACACAGGTTTCAGAACTAGACAGACTTTTTTCAAATTCTTGCCTATAGACTTCCCAACTATAAACGAGGGATACTACTGATACTAAACAAGGCTGTTGTGATCTACAAAGCATCTTTATGATACACAACATATAGAATAACCTCAACAAAGGTGTTTCACTACTATCAGTTTTCCTTCACAACCACAGTTGTTGAACAAGGAATTTTACTCACTGTCCCACATTTGTTCCTCAATCCATCATGATCTGATTACTGCCATCCATCATTCCCACCATCAAGCTATCTAAAGTGTCTTTCAAAGAAAACAAGTGATCTCCTAATTACTAAATTCAGTGGTTTCTTCCTAATTCTCATTATACTGGTATCACACACTGATAGTCAATCTCTCCCTTCCTGAGACCCTTTCTTCTTTTGGCTTCTGTCATCAGTTCAGTTCAGTCGCTCAGTCGTGTCCGACTCTTTGCGACACCATGAATCATAGCACGCCAGGCCTCCCTGGCTTCTGTCATAATGCCACTCTGTTCGAGTTCTTGTCCCATTCTTTTAACCTCTCTTTCTCAGTGTCTACTACCCTACAAACAATTATATTCTTCCTGGTCCACAGCCCTTTTCATCTCTTCTTTCAGCATTACCATCCCATACTAAGTCTTCAAATATCCTGCATATATTCTTAGTTGACCCTCAAATATATGTATCCAGTTTCAAACTTTCTCCCAACTTTTAGACCCAAATTTCCACCTATCCACAATAATATCTGAAAAACACCTCAAACTAAACTTGTCCAAAACCAAACTCATTACCTTCCCTCATAACTGCTCCTTTATTCTCTATTTCAATTAATATTACCAATCCATCCCATCAGTCACGTTAGAAATCTCCCACTAATTCTCTCCACTTTGTTTTGAGAGCACATGGAATTGCATGCCATTTTCTTCACTCTCCTCTGACCTGGATTAGCACATTACTTTCCAAACTACCTAGGCTGTCTGCCTCCAAGTCTTCACTTTGAATTCTTCCTCCATATTTTCACCAGAGATAATCAACCATACCAAACTCCTGCATACAAAAGCTTTAAAAGCTCCCCATACCTACAGAATAAAGTCCAAATTATTTAGCAAGGTTCCCCCACCCCACGCAGAGGGATAAACTGACAGGTTTTTATTTTTAAATTTGACAAACCCGGTTTCACTTCTAGCTAAATCTGAATACTGGCTTAGTCCAGATTGTTCAAAGTGAAGAATAAAAGGCAGAGGAGGGAAAAGGAGAGATTGGGATAAGAGGGATGACAGGGGAGGACTGAAAAGGAGCTAGTAGTGCCTGAGGATTGGAGAAGGAAATGGCAACCCACTCCAGTGTTCTTGCCTGGAGAATCCCAGGGACGGGGGAGCCTGATGGGCTGCCGTCTATGGGGTCACACAGAGTCGGACACGACTGAAGTGACTTAGCAGCAGCAGCAGCAGCAGTGCCTGAGGGGAAGAAAGTATATTTCGAGGGTAGAAATGGATGAGGGAAGATTATGTTTGAGAAAAGTTTGAGAGTCCAGATCTCCGTCCGAGCCGACAGGGTGAAGCTTAAGGTCTCAGACACAGGAGTTCTCCGAGGAAACGAAGGAGTCCTGAGTCTCTAAAGTGGGAAAAGTGCCTGAGAGGAGTCGGGGACCGGGTCCCATTTATGAACGAACTTCTCACGGGTTCCGGGCCTCTGAAGAGGGCAGAGAGAAGGCGCGAGGGGAGGGGGTAGCTGTCCCGGCACCCTGAGGGAAGTGAAAAGAGTAGGGGAAGGGGTCGAGGAGTGTCCCCAGCCGCTGAGAGAAGGGCCTCCGGGAAGCGAAGGAGTTCTGCCAGTGCTAAAACACCCGAGCACCAATGCGCCGGAGCCCAGGCGGGTAGCAGCCGCGCGCGCGGGCCGGGTGCCCTGGGTTCGTGCCCCACGCGCTCTCTTGGCGTTACCTGAGGCGGGACTGAGCAGCGAGAGGGGTGCCTGCGCGGGCGGGAGGGGGAGGCGGAGGCAAAGAGGGAGCATAGTAGCCCTCACTGCTCGGAGGCGGCAGCGGCTCTTAGCCTGCGGAGGCGGTGGGGGTCCCTCTCGCAGAAGCCGGCGACTCGGCGGGGCCAGCGGCGGCGGAGGGCGAGGAGGCTACTGCCATGACCCCCAAGTCGGGGTCGCTCCCCCGGCTTGTTCGGCGGGGTCAGGAGGATGATCCGGTCGGAGAAGCAAAGAGGGCAGCTGGGAGCGCCGCTAGGCTCCCTGGCCGCGAGCGAGTGAAACGCCTGCCCCGCAGGGCAGGGGAGTTTGGGGCGGGGTTTAGTTAGCCCCGCCCCTCACCTCAAGCCCTCCCTCAGAACAGCCAATCAGTCGTTAATCCTTGAAAAAAACGAGCTGGTGGAATTGCCCAATTAGCGCTAGGAATACCACGTGGTATGAGGGCGGGCACAATGGGCGTTCAGAGAAGCCAATCATCAACCCAAAGCTCCAACTCTGGGGGACTAAGGGAGCCAATAGGAAGAAAGTAGAGGTAAAAACAGAAGAGGCAGTGTGTGGAAAAGGCGGAACCAAGGGCGGAACCAAGGAGGAGGGAGGGAATACACCTGGGGGAAACCCAAGTCCAGGAGCTTCTCAGAGGGCGGGACAGTAAACACAAAATAAGCCAATCAAAATGCCAAACATATAAGCTCTTGGTAATTGATAAAGCCAACAGAAAATGGATTCGACTGGCGCGGCTTTTGGGTTGGAGAAGAAACAGCTGAGTAAGAACTGTCTGAGTAGGCAAAAGCTGTATGAACGCAGAGTCAGACAGGATCTCAGTATAGAGGAGAAAACTGATGTGAACAATAATTAGCGACTTGAGATAGTAAGAGCAATGAACAGAAATGCTGAGCGAGTAACTCATCTAAACAGAGTCGATTTGGTGAGGACTTCTTGGAGGAGGGAACCCTTGAACTTCCTTGAAAACAGGGCAGGGAATAGAATTCTGTTCAGCTGTTCAACAGATACATATTTCCTCTTGTTTTCCCTATGCCTGGACCTCAGGCAGTCATAATCTCATGCCTGAGCAGATTGGAATAGGACTAGAGCTTCCAGGGGGAAAAAGCAGGTAAAGAAACAAAGGAATATGGACCTTCTTGCACTAGTGCTCCCTAGGGTTGGAGACCTCCTTTCTGACATCTTTAGGCTTGCCTCCTGCTGGGTCTTTACAGATGAGTGGAATTTGAATAAGTGGAGTGGCGTTCATTCTTGGTGGCAATAATGTTTAAGAAAGGGGACTTCCCTCGTGGTCCAGTGGCTAAGATTCCACAACTCATAATGCAGATCAGAGAACTAGATCCCACATCCCACAACTAAGAGTTCCCATGCCACAACTAAAGATCTCACTTGACTCAAATAAGACCCAAGTGCAACCAAGTAATTTTTTTTCAAAAGAAGTTTAAACTTCCTAGTTAGCTCAGTGGTAAAGAATTTGCCTCCCAATGCAGGAGATGCAGGTTCAATCCCTGGGTCAGGAAGAAAAGGAAAAGGCGAAACCAAGGGCGGAACCAAGGAGGAGGGAGGGAAGAGGAAATGGCAACCCACTCCAATATTCTTGCCTGGAGAATCTCGTGGACAGAGGAGCCTAGTAGGCTACAGTCCATGGGGTCCCAAAGAGTTGGACACAACTGAGTACGCACACTGGAGAAGGCAATGGCAAGCCACTCCAGTACTCTTGCCTAGAAAATCCCATGGATGGAGCAGCCTGGTAGGCTGCAGTCCGTGGGGTCGCTAAGGGTCGGACACGACTGAGCGACTTCGCTTTCACTTTTCACTTTCACACGTTGGAGAAGGAAATGGCAACCCACTCCAGTGTTCTTGCTTGGAGAATCCCAGGGACGGGGGAGCCTGGTGGGCTTCCATCTATGGGGTCACACAGAGTCGGACACGACTGAAGTGACTTAGCAGCAGCAGCAGCAGAGCACGCACACTGTGAGGTAGGAGATAAGAAGGGAGAAAAAGGTTAAATGTGAGTTCAGTTTAAGTGCCAGACTTGTCCTTTCTTTTTTATGCTGTGAGAATTATCCAAGGTTCTTCAGCAGGAGAGTAACCTTAACAGGACACTGTTATAGAAAGATGGATAGCTCACAGGATCTCTAAAGGGAGAAAAGAGATCAACACTGGCCCAGTTTCCTTGGCCAAAAGCCTTTTCTATATCATTCTTCTGGCAACAAATCATGTGCTGCCACCTGGTGACAGTTCAAATACCATTGTTCCACATTGCTACTGGAGCCCTGGCACCCTTGCAAACCTGTCTTCCACAGATGTTGATGCAAGAGTTGATAAATAAGCAGAGCACTGGTTCAGTTCAGTTCAGTTGCTCAGTCGTGTCCGACTCTCTGCGACCCCATGAATCACAGCACGCCAGGCCTCCCTGTCCATCACCAACTCCCAGAGTTCACTCAAACCCATGTCCATCGAGTCGGTGATGCCATCCAGCCATCTCATTCTCTGTCGTCCCCTTCTCCTCCTGCCCGCAATCCCTCCCAGCATCAAAGTCTTTTCCAGTGAGTCAACTCTTCGCATGAAGTGGCCAAAGTATTGGAGTTTCAGCTTTAGCATCAGTCCTTCCAATGAACACCCAGGACTGATCTCCTTTAGAATGGATTGGTTGGATCTCCTTGCAGTCCAAGGGACTCTCGAGTTTTCTCCAACACCATAGTTCAAAAGCATCAATTCTTCGGCGATCAGCTTTCTTCACATTCCAACTCTCACATCAATACATGACTACACCATAGCTTTGACTAGATGGACCTTTGTTGGCAAAGTAATGTCACTGTACATCTTAGCTCAGGACAAATACATACCAGGACTGGTATGCATTAAGTTCAAGAAACAGCATCCACTTGTGTTAAGCAACTATACTCCACTAAAAATTAATTTAAACAAAGGAATGCCTTTGAGTCAGTTCTAATGAGGTGGATGAACCTAGAACCTATTATACAGAGTGAAGTAAGTCAGAAAGAGAAAGATAAATATCATATTCTAACGCATACATACGGAATCTAGAAAAATGGTACTGAAGCATTTACTTACGGGGCACAAATGGAGAAACAGACATAGAGAATAAACTTGGGGAGACTGAAGGAGAGGGTGGGATGTATGGAAAGAGTAACATGGAAACTTACACTACCATAGTAAAGCCAACGGGAATCTGCTATATGGCTAAGAAAACTCAACCAGGGGCTCTGCATCAACCTAGAGGGGTGGGATGGGGAGGGAGATGGGAGGGAAGTTCAAAAGGGAGGGGATATATGTATACTTATGGCTGATTCATGTTGAGGTTTGACAGAAAACAACAAAATTCTGTAAAGCAATTATCCTTCAATAAAAAATATAAATAAGTTACAAAAAAGTTCAAAAAAGAAGAAAACATCCACTTAGTGTATAAATAACATTATTTTGGCTATGTTTAGCAGAGGAAGAGACTTCATGAGACCTCAGTGAGACGCTACTACTTCTAGGGAAATCTTGGAATGCACAGTCCAGAATACAAAGCCCAGGTAAGGAAAAAGTAAAGCTTCCCTTATCTGCCTAGGAAGACATACTTTCCAGAGAGCGTCCAAGTGGAGGAAGGATCAGAACCAATAGCCAAAAAGCATTTTTTAATATAACAGGAAATATCAGAGTGTATACCTCCTAGTAAGTACTGAATCATAAAATTTGTTTCAGTTAATACAGACATGTATATTTACTAGGCTACAAAACAATGTAAACTATTTCTTACTAGAGGTCCCAGTCAAAAAATCCTGAAAGCCACTGGATTAGAGATTGAGGCTGAAAGACTGACCAAAGAGGAGACTGCTACAGAATCACAGCCTGGGCTGCTGAGGATGAAGAGATATAAAGGGGCAAGAGACAGCCTCAAGAGGCAGAAGCTGAAAAAAAAAAAAAGAGGACTCCTTCTACTGCCCAGGTCAAGGGCCCACCAGAATGTCTTGTCCTCTGCATCCCCACAGCAGTATTGCCCCGAGCACTGGCCTACCTCATTCTACCCACCAGACTGGGAGCTTCCCTCTCCTTCCAATTTCCACTGAGCACAGGGTCTGTACTCAGAAGATACAGTTATAAATGCCCATGAACTTGGATTTCAGAGAGAAAGGTGGCAGGAAGCAGTTAAGTAACAGGAGAAAGAAAAGGTACAGCTGAGCCGATCCCATGTGGGTGCTGATTCACAAACACATCAGGGAGGGTTAAACCATTTTATTGCAATTGGTAGACAGGGATGGACAGGCAGTGACAAGCCTCAGGAAGCAGGGCAAACACCAACTAGATCAAGTGGGGAGGGGCAGGCAACTCAGAAACAGGAGGGGAAGGTGAGCAAAGAAGACTTCAAGCTACTACATTACAAGTCCTTACAGGTCACTTAGGAGTATCCTGGGGCCCTTAAAGAATAGGTCCTCTTGCTCAAGGCTCTGGAACTGGAGCTGAAAGCTGCTGGGCTTCGGGTTAGAAAGGGTGTGTCTTTGGAGATCTATGAGAGAAAGGGGGAAAAAGAACAAATCATCAGCAAGCACTGTGTTACACACGGACCTAGGCTTCTGCCCTCTTGGGGAGGGACATACAGGCCTGATGGGATAAGGAGCAACAGAGGTTAATGGATTTCCAAAGAAAGAGGCAAAGACCCCATTCTATCCAGTGTCAAACAATTAGGCAGCTGGCATCCAGGCACCACTCATATTCAGCCTCCTGCTTTACCCTCACCTAGCTTCCTTAAAAGTTCCCAGCTACTGTTACTCTCCAGAAGCCTGACTTCAGAGCGAGATGAAGAAAGCGACATGGCGAAGGTGGGCAATCAGGGGCAGCTTAGATTGGAGGACATGAACGGAAGTCCTGCAAAGGGGAAAGAATCAGAGGTAGACATGGTGACGGTGGGTCAAGGGGGCCTCCCAGCACAGACCTGACCTGTCCTCCTTCCTGAGGCTATGATTCCAGCCTATTCCCCCTTTATCCTCTAAACTCAGAGACACTGTGTCAAATAAAGGAAATGTGCAGTACTGCCCATATGGGCTATAACCCCCTACCATATCTTCCTTACCAGCTCATGTCAAATCTGAGGTAGCTGAACTTTGCTCCCCAATGCCTGGCCTCTGTGAGCCAAATCCCTTCCACCGCCATAAGCACCCACACCCCCTGATCTTAGGAGGTCATGCTCCTTCCGGGCATCCTGGACCTCTGTACTGACAGCCTCCAGGGTGTGACCTTTGCCGTCCTGGCCACTTTGCAGCTGATCCAACATCGGCCATACCATAGGGCCAGGTAAGACCAAACCTCTACCTCTCCAGGAGGATCACCCGCCTCCCCATGATTAGCCTCTTGAGCCCACTTGGAGCCCTCCTGTGGACAAAGATAGTTTCTCATGTCCTTTAGCAGAGGGCTTGGGAAGAAAAGCTTTGGAGGGAGGTGGAGTCAGCACAAGGAAGAGATGGAAAGAGATAGGAGAGGGTATCCTGGCCTGCCCGCAAAACAGGATAGATAGAGAAAGGAAGGGGCCTCCAAAGGGAGAGATGAACAGATAGGTCCAATTCTGGTCCTACCTTCCAGCTGCAGGCCTGAGCTTGCCGCCTCTCAGTTATCTGTTTCAGCAGCAGCTCCTGGTGCTGGACTGCAGATGAGAGAAAATGTAAGGGAACGTCTCCAACTTCCTTCCTTCCCCTTCCCTGCCTTGCGCCCAGCCTGGCGCTGAAAACGGACAGATACATTCTGGTCCAGCTACTGGGAAGTTTCCAGGCTGACTGGAGAGACACACTCACACCATGTGAGAAAAGACAAAATACTTGGCCAGGTTTCAGGGTAGCTCAAGCAGTCAAAGGTATGGTCATTTATTAGGACAGCAAGAAGGCTTTTCAGAAAAGGGAACAGGTGAATTCACACCCACCCTCAATCTTTTACTCTCAGCTGGTCCCGTAGCAACTTTAGTTCCTCCCCGAAGAGTCTGTGACTACTCGCACAGCAGTTGCCGCCTTCAGGGATAATAGCAGTGTCATTCTAAAGCCAATTAACAAGCCCAGAGGAGGCTACCAGAGTACCAGGAGTTCAGGGCTGAAGAAGGCAAGGTTTTGCCCATCACTTACTCATTCTGAAGCTCTTCGTTAAGCCCACTGGTGGCACTGCACTTTTGTGGTCCTGTCTGTATCTGGGCTCGGGCCTGTTCCTGCACCTGGCTTCGAAGGCCCTGCAGTTCCCTTCTCATCTCTTCCAGACGTTGCTCCAGGAGAAGGACCCTTTGCTCTGGGCCCCCCTGCAGCAACCTTAGTGATGCTACAATGAGACAAGTAGGGGATCAGCCCCCTAAGAACTTCACACATGAGGCTATAGACTCCACTTGCAAATCAAGACACAAGTGCACAGACAACAGAAGAGCCACAAAATGTGCACACACATTTGAGGCTGTGTATATGAAGAAAAGAACGATCAGATACCTTCCAGGGCAGAGATCTAGTACTTCTGCTGCTCTTGCTCTTCCAGCAGGCCCTGCACAGCCTGCCGCAGTGCTTCAGTCAACTACCCAGGCAGAAAAACCCCATGAGCTCCCCAACCACTGGTAACCTCATCCCACACTCACACAAACCCCAAATATACACACCTCAGGAGTCCATGCCTCACCTGAGCCTGGGATCAAAGCTGGGATCGAAGAATAGTAACTTCATCCCAGAGAGAAGATGCACTGTGGGCCTCCACCCAGTTTAGCCTCTCTGGGAATACGGGAGCCTCTAGAGCCCAAGCCTTTTGAGCTTGGATTCCTGACTGGGTAGGCAAGTGATGAGGGGAAATCCAGGTCCCAGCCAGGTCTCCTGCTGAGGGAAAAAGGAAGGGACAAGTGCAAAGCCCAGTTAGGTGGAGGGGGGAACAGATGTTTCTTCAGGAAAAGAAAAAGTTGGAATTTGGAAGGAACAGTGGATAACACTGGAAAGAAAGGCTAAGGGACAATATTTACCCCCAGTAGAGACTCCAAGTGGATACAGCCGTTGCTACAAAAGAAACAAATGCACAGGCCAATGAGTTCTGTTTTGCAGTCTATTAACCCACATCCCCTTAACAGGGGGGCGGGCGACTCAGGCGCCCCCTCACCTTAATCCTGCTCACATTTCGGTCGGTAGCTCCAGTACTATTGCCTAGAAAATCCCATGGATGGAGGAGCCTGGTAGGCTGCAGTCCATGGGGTCGCTAAGGGTCGGACGTGACTGAGCGACTTCACTTTCACTTTCCACTTTCACACATTGGAGAAGGAAATGGCAACCCACTCCAGTGTTCTTGCCTGGAGAATCCCAGGGACAGGGGAGCCTGGTGGGCGTCCGTCTATGAGGTCACACAGAGTCGGACACGACTGAAGTGACTTAGCAGCAGCAGCAGCATTGAGAAGCACGTCGAGCTGCTCGACCAGCTCAGGCTCCTACTCATAGCCTGCGGCAGGGGTCTGGCTCCCTGGAGTCTTGTGCCCTTGCTCTAACACTGTGGACACCAAAGACACAGCCCAGGGAAGACCACAACGTAAGCTCTAAAGAGGTGAGTCGGGGGATGCAATACTAAAGGTAAGGAAGCAATAATCAGACCAAAACTGCGCTTCTGGGACTAGTCATGGGAGAGGCGTCCTTGGGGAACTAGGGGGAAAGCGGGATGCCCTGTTAAACAGATACAAATTGGGAATTGAAGATGCTGAATCTTGGTTTAGACTTCCCCAGACTCACAACTCTGGCGCCATAACACCGGAACTGTGCCGGTGACCACTGCCGCCGACCAGTTCAAATCTTACGGTAGGCCGGGAAAGCCCGACTTCGGACTGGCATCTGCGGCGCCACTTGGGAAACTGAGTTCGCCTCTATTGGAGACAACGGGCGATGGAGGCTACCGAACTACGTTTCCCTGGAAGCAACACGCGCAGTCACAGTGTCCCCCGCACCCACCGTGAAGCTTGCCGGGAACCCGAGTTTTTCTGCTTCTATAGTGGGTGCATCCGAACTGAATGAACTACGTGTCCCAGGATGCGTCGCGCGGAGACTACACAGTCCCGCAGGTGATCCCCGTAGCTCTTGGGAAATGGAGTCTAAGCTGTCTCAAAGCGTAAAGTCCCGAGTAACCTTGAGACTCCATTCCCCAGCAGGCTCAGTGTGTAACGTGTACTATGGAGCCGCTAGTCGCAGAGCTGAAGCAGAAGATTGAGGACACATTGTGCCCTTTTGGCTTCGAAGTTCACCCCTTCCAGGTTGGTTTATCCCTGCTGCGGTGCTAGGGCGAAGCCTATGGATGGCTTCGGTGCCACTGACGTGAGGCCCGTGAATTTTCTGATCTTTCTCGAGCTCCTCTGGCCGCGTGTCCATTTGATTGTCGAGACAGGGCGCTTGGGCTCAATGGGTAGAGTAGCGTTGGAGGTTTGTTCTTTTGTTGTTGTTCAGTCGCTCAGTCGTGTCCGACTCTTTTTTGTGACCCCATGGACTGCAGCACGCCAGGTATCCCTGTCCATCAATAACTCCGGGAGCTTGCTCAAACTCATGTCCATTGAGTCGGTGATGCCATATGGCCAACCATTTCGTCCTCTGTCGTCCCCTTCTCCTTCTGCCTTCAGTCTTTCCCAACATAAGAGTCTTTCCAATACATCATCTCTTTTACCCTCCTACAATGCTATATTCATGAGTGGGAGACACCATGTGATCTAGTAACCTCGTGGTTTTGTCACCTAGGTAATTTAGAGGAAGAAGGGGATCTGTGGAACCAGAGTCACTTGGGAAGCTTCCTGAAGGAGTTTAGGAGAGGGCAAGGTCTGGGAATGTTTGTATGACTCATGAGCAAAGGGCATTCTGGATGTTGAACAAGCAAACAGTTGGCTTGGTTGTTCAATATACCTGCAAAAGGTTACATTCATGATATTGCCAATCATCAATGCTGAGCTGGATTTAGAAACTGTACACTTGCCTGACACAGAAGTCTGGCATCAGGACCTACCCTTATTCACATAGGTCCATCTCCCCCCACATCCAGTGTCCTGTGCACTGAGCCCTGTGCTTAGTGCAGAGCTAAATCAACTCAACCTGAGCCTTTTGCCTGATGCTTAAGAGGCCACACTTTCCACAGAGTGGCATACAGCAATGTTGGGAGAGGATTATAGAGGAAGAGGTAGTTGGGTCTAGCCTCAGAGAGGCTTCCCTGGAAAAAATGGAGTTGAGCTATATATGAAAAGATAGATTGGAAGGAAGGAGGGTCATGTACATCTCAAATATCAAAAATAGCTTGAGTAAAGATATGGAGATAATGGTGGATGGCAGGTGTGGGAGAGACTGGAGATGTCTATCTGATATAATCAAGAGGACCTTGGTATAGTAGGAGCTGTGGTATTGAACAGTGCCACTTAGAGCCCTGCCAGTCATCCTATGTTCCTACTTCTCTCACCTTCCCAGCACCACATATAGTCATCCACAGTGATCTTTAGGAATCTGTCTCCTAAATATCGCAGATCATTTCCTTCCATTCAACCTGTTTATGCTCTGGTTCAGCCCACTATTAGTCATTTGGATTTCTGCAATAACCTCCTTGGCTGTCACTTTGCCTCTGTTCCTTCCTCCACACTGCAGCCAGGTTGATCTAAAACTGAGCATGTCAGTTTGCTTCTTAAATCTTCAATGGCTAACCCCTCACTGTCAGCAAATTAGACCCATATTCCTTCAATTGGTATTCAAGGCCAGTCACAGTCTCATTCTTACTGATCTCTCCAGCCTTCTCTCCCTCTGCTCCCCTCCACAGATGCTTCATTTCTATCAAACTAGACAATTTGCTATTCTCCAAATATGCTTTGCATTTTTTGCCTCTTTGTTTATGCTGGGAACTGTTTAAAACACACCCCAGATTCTCCCTCTCCACGTCAGCCTGTAAGTTACCTTCCCAGCCATCGAGACTCAGCTCCCAAGAAACCTTTTCTAATTTCAGAGGACCTTCATTGGCCCTGTTATTGCACTAACCACAGTACAATAAATTTCTTCTTTTTCTTAGTTGTTTATGAATTCTTTGCCTCTCTGTTATAACTCTGTCAGATGCTGCTGCTGCTGTGGCTAAGTCACTTCAGTCGTGTCCGACTCTGTGTGACCCCATAGACGGCAGCCCACCAGGCTCCCCCGTCCCTGGGATTCTCCAGGCAAGAACACTGGAGTGGGTTGCCATTTCCTTCTCCAATGTGTGAAAGTGAAAAGTGGAAGTGAACTCGCCCAGTCATGTCCGACCCTTAGCGACCCCACGGACTGCAGCCTACCAGGCTCCTCCATCCATGGGATTTTCCAGGCAAGAGTACTGGAGTGGCTTGCCAGTGTCTTCTCCGCTCTGTCAGATGAGTCCCCCACAAACACACATCACACAGCATCAGGAGAATTTCATTGTTTGAATAAGAAGGAGGCTGGACAAGATGCATGAAACCTTGAATGCCAGGCCAAGGTATGGGCCTATCTAAGGCCTAAGTTGGCCCTCTTGTGTGGCCTGAATTTTCTTTCTGTTCCAGGTGGCATGGTACAATGCACTCCTGCCTCCAGCCTTCCACCTGCCCCTGCCAGGACCTACACTGGCCTTCCTGGTACTCAGCACACCTGCCATGTTTGACCGGGCTCTCAAGCCCTTCCTGCAGAGCCACCACCTCCAACCACTGACTGACCCGGTGGACCAGTGTGTGGCCTACCACCTGGGCCGAGTTAGAGAGGTGAGCAAGGCTGGCTATAGCCTCACCCAGCTTCCAAACCTGCATCTGCTTCCAGTTCCTCTAAGCTCAGTATAGAATCTAGACCTCCGGCAAGGAGCCACTTCCCCGGCAGGATATCCTAAAGCCAGCCTTGACATTGTCATCTCTCCCCATTCTGCCTTCTCATCTCAGGTTTGGCCACCCCCTCTAGCCAACCAGGTCTGAAACGGATCGATCTCACCCTTCACTGATGGGCAACTTGATGAGCAGACTTCCCTAACCTCCAAGTGATATAGGATAAGCCCCAAAATTCTCCATGCATCTCTCACCTGTCTTTGCCCTAGACCTGGGAGACTTATGCGGTCTTTTGAGGACAGAACTGGACCCCTGCACTACATACTTTACATGTATACATAAATACGTATACATACACTGGGTATCCCCAAAGCTGGACCATGTTTTCCTCTGCACTGGGCCTTTGGAGGGCAGAGCTGTAACAGGATTCTGAACAATCCTAAACAGAATTATCATTTTCTTCACACTGGAGCCTCCAATCCCACTCCAAGTTTAAGGTCATGTTTTCCCTTTAAACATGACTTCTAAGGACAGGGCCATGTTAACACAACTGAAGGCTGTGTTGAACATGATCATGATTCCTGTTGTGCTAAAAGTCTTCATCGTATCTTCTATCCCAGAGCTTCCCAGAGCTGCAGATAGAAGTCATCGCTGACTACGAGGTACACCCCAACCGGCGCCCCAAGATCCTGGCCCAGACAGCAGCCCATGTAGCAGGGGCTGCTTACTACTACCAAAGACAGGACGTGGAGTCTGACCCTTGGGGGACCCAGGTTAGAGGGCAAGTATGAGCAAATATGGGCTGAGAAAGAAAATGAGATAAAAATCCGTCAAGATTTCAAGTCCCAGGAATTCTCTGGTGGTCTAGTGGTTAGGATTCCAGGTTTTCACTGCCATAGTCCTGGTTCAGTCCATGGTCAGAGAACTGAAATCCTGTTAACCACGTGGTGCAGCAAAAAAAGAATTTCAAGTCCCATTTTTCCACCTTCCCTGAGTAAAGGAGTTGCTGGGCACAATCCAGGACAAGAGTGCACCATGGTCAATGATCCAGTTCCACAATTTGTCTATTTGCAGACACATCAGGTCAGAAAAAGTGTTAGTCACTTAGTTGTGTCCAACTCTTTGCTTTGCAGTCGCATGGACAGTAGCCCACCAGGCTCCTGTACACAGAATTCTCTGGGCAAGAACACTGGAGTGGGTTACTGTTCTTTTCCTCAGGGGATCTTCCCAATCAAATCCAGGGATTAAACCCATGTCTCCTTCACTGGCAGGCAGTTTACCATCTGAGCCACCAGGGGTTGGGTTAGAGAACTAGTCTGTTATTCTTTGTGACAGAATGGAGCAGGTAGAGCTGCGATTAAACTCACAGTGCGACTGGGAAGCTGAGGCTCAGCTTAAGGAAACTCTCCTTGGGGTCAGTGACTTCATGAAGAGTTGACAAGAGTAGGGGAGCCCAGCCAAGACTGATAGAAGTTCACATGTGTGTATATGCAGCACAGATTGTGGGATCTTAGTTCCTTGACCAAAGATAGAACCTGGAACCTTGGCAGCAACAGCATGGAATCCTAACCATTAGACCACCAGGGAATTCCCTGACAGGCTTACATGTAGAATCACTGTCTGTTGAATGAGAAATAAGTGAACTAGCTTGCATTGCATTGATGGTATTGATGCCCATATGACCACCATGACCTTTCTTTCTTTTTACCCTCTCCCCAGCACATAGCAGGTGTGTGCATACATCCCAGATTTGGGGGCTGGTTTGCCATCCGAGGGGTGGTGCTGCTGCGAGGAATAGAGGTGCCAAATCTGCCACCCACAAAGCCCATTGACTGTGTACCCACAAGAGCTGACCGCATCACCCTGCTTGAACGCTTCAATTTCCATTGGCGTGACTGGACTTACCGGGATGCTGTGACACCTCAGGAGCGCTACTCAGAAGAGCAGAAGGCGTACTTTTCCACTCCTCCTGCCCAACGCTTGGCCTTACTGGGCTTGCTTCAGCCCTCAGAGGAGCCTAGCTCTCCATCCCAAGAGCTTCACTTCACTACACACTTACCCAAGAAGCCTCAGAATCCCAGGAGAGGCTGGCTCAGCCCCTCAGTTTCCCCACCTATATCCCCTGGACCCTGATACCTTCCCCATCTGTGGGATCCTCATTTAGGGCAGCGGTACCTGTTAAAAGACTTTTACACTACTATTAATATTTCACCAGGGAAGAAACTTATTTTAGGTACAAAATGATTATTTTTGATAAAGAATTCTAGTAGAGATCTTAAATGAAAATAACAAGGCTCAGGCAAGTTTGGTTAAGACCAAAGTAGATCCAGACTTCCCACCTGCCTTGGAATATGGGATCACTACCTGTTACATTTCTCTGCAGTGCTTCAAAATGCTGTTACAGGGCGTAAGGAGGAACTATCCCCTAAATAATAGTACCTGCTTCAGAGGGTTATCATGGTGACTGAATAAATGAAATTGCTTAGCATACAGTAAGCTGTTGTTGAAGGCCCTGGGAATCCTGTACTACTGCCTACAGGTAGGCTGGGCTAGTGGTGGGGTGTGGTGTCCAGAAGGGCACATATTACTGAAGGATCTTCCGTTGTAAATCTGCCCTAGCCTTGGGCCCAGGAGAAATCCACCTTCACCCCGCTGACAACCCTCCCTCAGAACACAGATATGAATGAGAACAAGCTCAGTTAAGTCGCATCCAATCTTTGCAGCCCCATGGACCGAAGCACGCCAGGCTTCCCTGTCCAACACCAACTCCCGGACCTTACTCAAACTCATGTCACAGTTGGTGATGCCTTCCAACCATCTCATCCTGTCATCCCCTTCTGCCTTCAATCTTTCCCAGCATTAGGAAAGATGGGGCTTCCCTGATAGCTCAGTTGGGAAAGAATCCACCTGCAATGCAGGAGACCCCGGTTCAATTCCTGGGTTGGGAAGATTAGCTGGAGAAGGGGAAAAAGCTACCCACTACAGTTTTCTGGTCTGGAGAACTCCATGGACTGTATATAGTCCATGGAGTTGCAAAGAGTCGGACAGGACTGAGCAACTTTCATTTTCATGAGGACAAGAACTACCCTTAAATCAAGGCTAGAAACCCAGGGAAGCCAAGAGGTGCTCACCACTGTGCTTTTGACAGAGAAAGCCGGCCCTGGGTTTGTCTCCCCCTTTCAATTCCAAAGGTACCTAAAGCCCGTAACTCTGTAATCCTTCATAGATACAGTACTAGGCATTTATCAAGGTTTTCATGTAGCCCTTTAGTACTGTCAATGTCAGAAACCTCATCGCAACCCAACCTGCAGCATAAACTGCAGCACCATTGCTGACACTGTAGCAGGTCTTGCTCTTTTCCCTGTTGTCTATGTACATTTTCCCTCAATATCATTTCACGATTCTGAGGCAGCTCTCGCACCTCATTTTCTCCCAAAGCGGGAAAGCAGACTAAATTCCTCTTAAAGGCTAATGCCCCCCCCACCCCCGGCCAATGAAGAATCAACAAGGTCTCATTTCAAATTTAATAAAACTACAAAAGATCAAAAGTGATACCCCCTTACAGTATACATCAGTTGGCCTGGCTCAGGTCATTCCGTCCAGAGGAAGAAAGGCTGGCGTCCCCAACCCCTGCAGGAAAGGCCCATCCTGTCCCATACTTACTGATGGAGTGTAAGATAATGGTTTTAAGCATGACAATAGGACAAAAGAGGTTTTGTTTTCAAGGCCGCCTACTGCAGCCTGGCCTTAAAATGGCCGAGCGCTCACTTCTGCTTAGAGAAATATTCTTTGCTCTTCTGGACATCAGGCTTGATGGTGTCACTGCCAGGCTTCCAGCCAGCTGGGCACACTGCAAGAGAAAGGGTACTGATTAATAACTGGATCAGTGGTAACCTCCACCCTCCTAAGGACAACTGGATGCCTCAAAACCAAATCTGAGCCCTAAAGGGCTTCAACATTCAGGGGCCAGGAGGCCTATCCTCCAGTCAGATCATTCAGCCTTTCAGTACAAAATTAAATATGCAAGTTAATCCTCACTGGAGCCCGAATTACTATACTTAATTTGTTCATGCAGTAACTGAAATTTAAAGAAATTAACAGCTTCAACTTTATGCTGTTCTAAAAACAATCTAAACCATGTACAGCAAAATATTTAAGATTTTGTTAACAGTGGGTAGTAAGTAAATGGGTATGCATATGCTCTCTGTAATTTTATGTATGCTTCAAAAATGCACCTTTTGAAAAATAAGCTTCAAAAGACGTTCTGGAACAGCTGAATTTCCACATGTACAACAATGATGCTGGTCATCTATTCATACCACATACAAGAAATTTATTTAAAAACAACCTAAATGTAAGAGCTAAAACCATGAATTCTTTTTTAATTGAAGGATAATTGCTTTACAGAATTTTGTTTTCTGTCAAGCCTCAACATGAATCAACCATAGGTATACATATGTCCCCTCCCTCCCATCTCCCTCCCCATCTGACCCCTCTAGGTTGATACAGAGTTCCCTGAAACATACAGCAAATTCCCTTTTGCTATCTAATTTACATATGGTAATTAAGCTTTCATGTTACTCTCTCCATACATCTCACCCTCTCCTCCCTTCTCCCCATGTCCATAAGTCTGTTCTCTATGTCTTATATAAATCTTTTGGTACCATCTTTCTAGATTCCTTATATATACACGTTCGTATACGATATTTATCTTTCTCTTTCAGATTTACTTCACTTTGTATAATGGGCTCTGAAAGTGAAGTCGCTCAGTCGTGTCTGACTCTTTGTGACCCCATGGACTGTAGCCTACCAGGCTCCTCCATCCATGGGATTTTCCAGGCAAGAGTACTGGAGTGGGTTGCCATTTCCTTCTCCAGGATATCTTCCCAACCCAGGGATCGAACCCAGGTCTCCCGCACTTGTAAGCAAGATGTTTACCGTCTGAGCCACCAGGGATGTCCCAAAACTAGGTTCATCCAAAAATCCAAAAATTCTTTGAAGACAACCCACAGAATGGGAAAAAATATTTACAAATTGTATCTAATGAGGGATTAATAGCCAAAATTAAATCCAAACTCCCACGACTCAACAAGACACTTCAAAAATGAGCAAAGGACTTGAAAAAAGATGTATCTCCAAAGATATACAAATAGTTAATAAACACGTGAAAATATGCCATCACTAGTCAGTCTGTTCCATTCCGTCGCTCAGTCGTGTCCGACTCTTTGCGACCCCATGGACTGTAGCCTACCAAGCTTCTCCGTCCATGGGATTCTCCAGGCAAGAATACTGGAGTGGGTTACCATTTCCTTCTCCAGGGGATCTTCCCGACCCAGGGATCGAACCCAGGTCTCCTGCATTGGAGGCAGACGCTTTAACCTCTGAGCCACCAGGGAAATACAAATCAAAACCACAATGAGATACCACTTCATATCCCCTAAGATGACTATAGTTTAAAAAAAAAAAAAAGATGGAAAGTAAATGCTGGGAAGGATATAAAGAACCCTTGGTATTGTTGCTGCTGCTGCTGCTGTTAGTGGGGATGTAAAATGGTACAGGTGCTGTGGGAAAGTCTGGAAATTCCTCAAGAATCTAAATACAGAATTACCATAGGACCCAGAAATTCTATTCTTATGTATATATTCAAAGTAACTGGAAACAAGGATTCAGATATATTCACCACTATTTTAGCAACATTATTCACAATAGCCAAAAGGTGGGAAAAAACCTGTTAACAGACAAAATGCAGTATACATATGAAAAGTGAAAGCTGCTCAGTCGTGTCCAAATCCTTGCAACTCCATGGACTGTAGCCCAACAGGCTACTTGGTCCATGGGACTCTCCAGGCAAGAATACTGGAGGGAGTTGCTTTACCCCTCTCCAGGAGATCTTCCCCACCCAGGGATTGAACCTGGGTTTCCTGCATTACAGGCAGATTCTTTCCTGTCTCAGCCACCAAGAAGCATACATATACAATGAAATATTATTCAGCATTTAAAAAGATTGAAGTTCTGATACATACTACAGCCTGGATAAACTTTTGAGAACCTTGAAAACAATGCCAAGTGAAAGAAACCAGACACAAATGGATAAACATTGTATGATTTCACGCACATAAAATCTTTAAGATAGGTAAATTCATAGATGCAGAAAGTTGAACAGAAGTTACAAAAGGCTGGAGGGAAAGGAGAAGGGTGAGTTATTTCTTCACGGTTACTACTACTACTGCTTATTTGGGATAATGAAAAAGTTTGAAAAATAGTGGTGATAGATATACAACACTGAATGTAACTAGTGCCACTGAATTATACACTTAAAAAGGTAAATTATATCATATATAACCACAGTAAAAACTGACCAAAACCAAAAAGTGAGTTACCCCCATACCCAAGAAAAATACAAGCTAAAAATTACGAAGTTCAGTTCAGTCGCTCAGTTGTGTCCGACTCTTTGCGACCCCATGAATCACAGCACGCCAGGCCTCCCTGTCTGTCACCAACTCCCGGAGTTCACTCAAACTCATGTCCATTAAGTCAGTGATGCCATCCAGACATCTCATTCTCTGTGTAAACCCTAACACTAAGCTGCTGCTTCTATCAGCTTGCTCTTCAGAGATATGAAGGCAGCAGTTTGTCTTCTCAGTGTTCCTTAACTCTGCCAAACAAGAATGCCTGAAATACAAAGGGGCAGGACCTCCACAGAAGGTCCTGCTTGTTTCACTAAGTAATTGCCTTCTATACCTTGGTAATCAAAAGGTCTGAGTTTGAATCTCTCAAACACTTTATGCAGAAAAGCATAACCTTCAGTCTTTCCTATGATCCTGAGTTAGCAATGCTCCCTGGGAAAACCTGAGGAAAGTGAGATAGGGGAGCGATCTCTGATATTCTACTCTTAACCTGTTGTTTTGTCTCGCAGGAGACATGTAGTCACCAAAGTCCAGGAACGAAGCAGCAAAAGTCTCACTTTCTCAAGTTAGAGAAGCGAAGCCCTTTTCTTCCCCCGTAAGGATGTCATAGCCTCAGAGGTCAGACACTACAAACAGCCATTTGGGAACAAGGTATGGATGCATTTAGCTGCTTTACAAAATCTCCATTTGATCCTTACACAGTCACTGGCTTTCGTGCCACCAAAGGGTTAAGAGCACAGGTCATTAGTATAAACAAGCTTCTGAGAATAAAGAGCAGCATAAAATCAGAGATCAGACCCAGCAGTTTACCACCAGGGAAACCAAAGATTCTTCTGTCCAGGAAGAAAACACAGCTTCAGAAGAGCCCAATTACAAACCACAACACAAAGATAAAAGGAATAATGAGCCAGAAAGAAGAACCTTGACAACTTAGTATCCTTGCGCTAAGGCCTCTTGGCACTTAAGACTGTACCTATAATCAATGAAAGGAAAGAAAGATCCACACTTGGACTCATACCCAACAGAGCTGGATTTTTAGAATTAATATGAAGCTCAGCAGAACTGGCTGAGTCCCACATTTACCAACTTTCAACAGAACCTGAAGTACAACTCTCCCCAACACAGAAGGCTCTAAACAATGCCTTTCTCATCATTTTAAATTATGTAAAAAAAGGGGGGCTCTGAATTTTGATCCCAGTTCTACCATTAACTGAATACATGCAGTGTTTAAATAGTGGTTTATTGGTCCTAAAAATAGGAACACAGGGGCTTCCCTGGTGATTCAGTGGTGCAGAATCCACCTGCCAACACAGGAGACATTTCCATCCCTGACCCAGGAAGATCCCACATGTCACAGAACAACTAAGCCCGCGCACCACAACCATGGAGCCTATGTTTGAGAGCCCAGGAGTCACAACTACTGAAGCCTGAGTGCTGTAGAGCCCGTAGTCCATAAGAGGAGCCCCCACAATGAGAAGCCCTCACACAGCAACTGGACAGCAGCCCCCTCTCGCAACCAGAAAAGCCCAAGTGGCAACGAAGACCCAACAAAGCCAAAAATAAATTTTTAAAAAATTTAATTTTTGAAAAAATAGGAACATAGGATTTAAGTAAAAAAATTTATTTGTAGGACTGTCAGTTCACCCTTTTCTCTGCTAAAATGTAATACAGGTTCACTCAAAGATCCCCCAAAAAAAGTGTAAATTCAAGATAAAAGAAATTTTAAAGAAAAATAGAAATATAGGATATACAAATATCAGATCATTATGTTGTACACATGAAATTAACATATATCTCGATTTTAAAAACAGGACTGTAGGATTATTTGTCAAATAACATGACAGCACCTCATAGAGTGCTTGATATCCACAGGCACTCAAACACTAACTATCATAAGCCATTGAAGACTGCACGCAGAAAGCTGTGCTTGTTTTAGTGGGATGGGAAGCAGCAGAGAACAAGAATGTGAAGAAGCAAGCTTTGCAACTCATGAAAACTTGGGTTCAAGAGTCTATCCCAGTAAAAATTAATTTAAAAAAAAGTCTATACTACACATGCAAGGGAAAGTCCAATAAAGGGCCAACTTTGCCACCCATTCCTCAGCTCCTTCCATCTTTGTTCTGAACTATTCTCCACCAGAGGGCAGTCTCAGCAGCTGTCTACTTCAATCCAGTGTAAAGCCTATACATACTTCTGCAAATGGTGCCTTCTGATTCCCATTACCTACTACTAGCCTTCCACTCCAACCAAACCAGCACTTTTGGGTCCCCCAAACACCACTAATCCCACTGTTAACTTCCACCTCCTGTAACTCAAGAGATCCAAGCTGAACAGTAGCAGTGATCACAACTATTTTATATCCTCAATTTCATTAAGCTGGGGTGGCTGGGTGGGGTTCAAGATCTCCTTCCCCCTACATATCCAGCACTTGCAGCAGACTGAGGAGCTGTTCTTAAAACTAAACTCTTCGTTGGAATAAGCTGGTCTCATTACAAGCAACAACTCTACTGGGCGAAAGTGGGGAGTTTTCAGAAGCTACAGTCTTTTAAACTGAGAGAATGGAAGCAAGCAGTTCAGGACTTTATCAAAAACACTTCAAGGAGACTATTTCAGATGAGAAGGACCAGAGCAAAAAGAAAGACCTACACTGTAGTGAATGCTAGACAAACACCATAAATTCAATCTTCTCAGTCATGTTTAGACTTTACAAGGACAGACTCACAAAAACATCATCTTTAATCCTGAAACTTCTCTAAGGACCTTGAGATTTCATCTCAAACTCTCTTGCCCTAACCCCTCCTCAAAATTTTTATATTGAGCATTTATATAATTTGGTGACTATAATTGTTATAGATACAAAAAACATCTTACACAACAGAATGAATTTTTTAAAGACAAAAAAGTTAACACCTATGAGATCCTCCTACACTCTAACAAGTTGAATCTGCAGCAGTAAGTAATTCTAAATGAGCAGGGTAGAAGCTGGGAATATGCAGTTGGAACAAAAAGCCTTTATATTCTCCTCCCCAAGCTTTTCTATTACCTCACCCCCACAACCCACTATAATCCAGAGACTGCAATTTCTTAAAGAGACATAATAACCCTTTTCCTACCTGGTAGACTTTGTTCCCACCATCTTTCCCACCCTATCACTCCCCTGTCCTGTCACCAGGCAAACTGGCTTACCTTCCCCATGTTTGTCAGTAAACTGGAAGGCCTGAACTAGTCTCAGTGTCTCATCCACAGAGCGGCCAACAGGAAGGTCGTTTATGGTGATCTGTCGAAGGATACCTTTATCATCAATAATAAAAAGGCCCCTAGAAGAAAATATTAAAGGTCAGAGGGAGAGATAGTACAGTTTTAGAAATTGCTGTTAGAGTAAATCAACAGAAACTGGCCCTCCCCTTAGGTCCTGCATAAAGAATGAAACTATTATGCCATCCACCTTAAACTTACACAGTGAAGTATATCAATTATTTCTCAACAAAACAGGAAAAAAAAAATAAGAAAAGTCTCCACAGATCACAGCTCTACTTATAAAAGATCTTCAGCCAATCAGCCAGTTTCCTGGTGAATATATACCTGAATGAGATGCCTTCATCGGCCTTTAAGACCCCATAGTCCTGAGCAATGGTGCGCTTGGGGTCTGATATCAAGGGAATGTTCATGGGTCCCAGTCCTCCTTGTTTCTTGGGTGTGTTGATCCTATAGTAAAAAAACACACATACAATCACACTCATTCAAATTCTTCTGTAACAAAAGCATTAACTGTATCTATCCCACCCCAACGTTGCTAATCTAACTCCCAAGAAAACTTTAAATTTTTTCCAGCAGTAAATGGTGATTTAGTGGATAAGTTGTGTCCGACTCTTGTGACCCCATGGACTGTAGCCTGCCAGGCTCCTCTGTCCATGGGATTTTCCAGGCAAGAATACTGGAGTGGATTACCATTTCCTTCCCCAGGGAATCTTTCAACCCAGGAATTGAACCCAGGTCTCCAGCATTGCAGGCAGATTCTTTACCAACTAAGCTATGAGGGAAGCTCAGTGGTAAATGGCTGAGGCCAATTAAAGTCACCAGGGTACACTCAGCTGCAACCCAAGCTGCTTTTCCTCTGCTGCTAAGTTATAAGAGCAACAAGAGGAAGTCAGAGCATTTGCACTCCTTCCATGAGGAGTCAGAAGTCAATACTTGAAAAAGTCTATTGCCAAAGCCTCCCGGTTCCAGCTGCTGCTTAAAAGTTCCTATGCTTGGACTTCTCTGCTGGTCCAGTGATTAAGACTTCTACCGCACTACCGCACTTCCACTGCACGAGCGAGGCACAGGTTTGATCCCTGGTTGGAGAATTAAGATCCCACATGCCACACAGCACAACTACAAAAAAAAAAAAAAAATCCGTAATAATTTTCTAAAATAAGCCCATGCCAAATGGTCCAAGAGATTTACCATGCCAGGTGACAGAAGTGAGAATCCACAGAAGCACCAATTACTTGGCAGTTGAGTTTCTTAAATTCTTCTGCCCTGTCACTGAAAGCAATGATCTCCGTGGGGCACACAAAGGTAAAGTCAAGAGGGTAAAAGAAGAACACAACATATTTTCCTGGGAAAAAAAAAAAAGCTCAAGTTAACCTTTGAAATAGACTTCCTTGCTTTGCAGAGAATGTAAACCTAAAGACATTTTCCTATGGGAAAAAAGAAGCCTTTTTAAACTGATGGCAGACAACTGTTAAAATACCAAGATGCTCAACACAGATGATGCCTAGCAGCTACTGTAGAACCTCGGCCATAAGAATTTTCCTTCTTCCACGTTAGCTGCCAACTACAGACAAGCACTGTTCAGTCTAATTTTGATCTTCTCTGGGTAGTTAAAATTAACACAAACACCAAGTTCTTCAGTGAAGAAAAGAAAAAACAAGGATGCAATCATCTACTGCCAATACTCGTGTAATCAGTGCCCAGAAAGAGCCGAATTGCTGGATTCTCTGCCACAAGGCAACAAGACCAACAAAAGAAAGTCAGAGTCTTTGCTATTCTTCCACAGTGAACCACAGTAACATGATAGGTAAGGTCTAAGTTTCACCTAAATCACCACAAACATGGTTCAAATAAGTCTGATAGGATGCACAAGCAAAGAAAAAATTTCTAAGACAAAAGTTACCAAAATTCTCCTGGCAGGTAATAGGATTTCTAATTGGAATTTTATGAAAGTCATTCTGATTACCAATTGAAGTAGATCTTCAACCTGTCAAGCAGTCTCTCACCAACAATTCCAAATATTCACATTTCCTGATACCAGCAATGTTTCAAAGTCAAAATAAGCTGGTCCTTTTGACATTCACTTCAACCTTCCCCCCAGGGTTTTGCTAACAAGCTTCAGCAGGTCAAGCCCAGGAGGGCACAGAGCAACTCTTCCTAAACCTCATGCCTTTACCCTTGGGCCAGGGTCACCTCCCTACGGTACTACTTACTTTGTTTGCCAGGAGGAGCTTCCCTCCATAGGGCCCCACTTATCTGCTCTCATTCCAACCAGTATGTGTAATTTGTTAAGAAATCTAGTCATAGGTTTTACCCAAAAGCTAACTCTATAAACTGCTATATCACCAAGAAAGGTATACTTGACGCTTCAGTTCTTAGGTTTAAATTCTAGGAAATCCATATTTTGAACTGTCCCAGAATACCTCGCTATTCTAGGACAGTAAAGTAAAAAGATCCTCATTAGTATTTGCCTGGTGTCTACATGAAACTACTTAACAGAAAGGAGAGTTGTTCCAATTGTGACATCAATTTTTCTCTGAGGGTAAAATGTCAAGGGAACATGCCAAAACCCTCAATCGTGACACATTTTGTAAACTGAAGTTTCACAGCTCCAAAGACTTGAGCTCTGAGACTTTAAATTGTCCAAGGCTTTAAACTGTAACAAAATAATGAGTGTTATCTCCAGTAAAATAACTGAGGAGCAATATTGGGAAGATAATTGAGATATTATGTCCAGATACAATGAAGTATGAATATGCCACTCCACAGGTAGTTTGGACTTGGGAGATCTACCCTAATGTTCACTGATGATAATCACCACTTCAATTCAAAAGGAAGGCAACAGCCTCTTACCCTGAAAACAAATGAGTGCAAAAATCATTTTACACTCAAACATGACAAGAGGTACAGAGTGTGAACAAGCCCTCCCTAGATTGTAATTCCATATTAATGAACCTAATTACTCTTACCTTTGTAGTCAGCTAGGCTGATATCCTTAAACTGACCATCTGGCATAACAGCTGTTGCTTTGAACTGGGGGGCACGGTGCCCAATTTTGGCATTTCCTGAAGACATATTGCTATCAGCTGGAAAAGATAAGAGAAAGTGAATTAGAAACAAGTCTTATTTTTCTAGATACAACCTTTATCTATTTAAGAGAGTCAGCTGAAGAAATTATCCAGTGGTCTTGAATATACACATAAACTTTTATAACAGTAAGAAGCATGAACTGAGCTTTCCAATTTTTCAAACAAATATATTACACATCTCTGAATTTCAGTTCTGTTTTCTTTTTTGAGGGGAGGGACTGTTCATTTGAGATTTTTATTGGAATATAGTTGATTTACAATGTTTTCATTTTAAAATGGGAATTTCTTTATAAACTGAACTCTTCCTGTTTCTGAACCATCATCTGTACAACTGCATTTTCTTGTGTACGTTTATTATACAGGTGTACAGAGAGAAGAGAGTGGAAACTCAAACCTGGACCCAAATGTGCAATGCCATAAACACTGAGCACCCAAGCCCCAGAAGCTGCCATGATGCCCTTTCCCTGGACTGCACCTCCATCTGCCTTCAGAACGTGGGAAGCACACTTTTAATCTTTCTCTGGGTAGATTTCCCAAGACACACACCCTAAAGCCAATCCAACTTTTTAAGAGGCCAAGTCCAAGATTATGGCATCTGCTCAATTTCAAAATTCTAAGTGTTGTGTTTAAAGCCCAGAAGTCCTTTCAAAAGTGAATTTACCTAGGGACCAAGATCCTGGAAAAATGGTAAGTAGAACAAGAGTCAATTTATTGCCAAAAAGCAATCTAACACTGGATTCAGCCTAGTCAAGACCGAGGTAAGATTTAACCCAGTAAATCATCAGTTTGATAATCCCAAGAAGCTAACTTTTCAAGTACCAAAATTCTTGGTTCATAATACTACAACTATAAGAAAGACTGAACATCGACTGTGACAATTTTTTTTAACTGCTTAACACCTTTAATAGCAAACCAAAAAACCCAACCAAACACATGGACCTAATATACATGTATGTCCTCCTGATTCAAACCTGCTTTTCCAGGGGATCCCCACGTCCCCTAAAGCACGACCAAGCGCGGGGGCGGGGAGGCTGCTGGAGTTCCACCGGGCGTGTCCCCTTCAGGAAATCGCCCCTTGAAGGTCCCTGGTGAAAGCCACTCCCCCAAAACCCACTTCTTGTACCCTCCCTGCTACTCCCATCATCACCCCCACCCTAGCACCTCAGAAAGCTCCAGCAGAAGAGTGCTCAGTCTTCACCGAGGGCATTTAGAATCACTACAAACCCCATTCTGCAGGTGGAAAAATAAAGACGGAGAACGGAATCTTTGTAACTTTCCACACCTGAAGACGGGGAACAGCCTCTCCCTCTACTACACGACCGACGGCTAGCCCTCAGTTCCTGATCAGTTTGCAGATTCACTCGAGAAGTTTCCCTTACCGCCCGTCAGGAGACTCCATCACCACCAACCCGCCCAGACGCCACGCCAAACCAATCAGCGCTTTCTGCTTGTGTTGCTGGGGGTAGGGGAGACTCAAGCTGCCGTTAGCCTCGGGTTTCAACCTCGTCCCCGCACTCAAAGGAGCCCCACACGAGGGTCGCTTCGCCTGACCGCCTTCTTTGTCCGAGGAGCCCAGCTGAGTTCGGAGGGCCCCGAGGAGAAGACGGAAAAGGTGACAGGCGGGGCGTGGGGCGCTGCCTTCGTACTCACCAGTTCCACAGAAACAGGACCGACACCAGCGAGGAAGAAGACACGCGAGGCGTGCGCGGGGCGCTGCCTTTATAGCCTGTAAGGCTCTCGCGAGAGTCAGGGCGGGCCGGGTTGCGGGAGGGGAAATGGGGAGGGGGATATGGCCAGAGCACCGCCCCTACCCTACGTGCCCCGCCAGGATGACTCAGCGCTTTCCCTTGCTGGGGGCGGGCTCCCACGGGCGGGCTTCCACCCTTAGAGTACCAATCCCCTTCCCCGCCGCCCGCCGCCGACGGTTGAGTTCGGAGTTTGAGGCGTTCTTTCAATAATTTCAGAACACGAACGCCCCTTCCTTGTTGGTAAAGCCCAAACCAGGGTACGGGCTCTCGCTGCTGCTCACGGAAGACTACGTCTAACCAAACCCTGAAGAAAACGATCTCGTCAAGTATTTCTGAAATATGCCGCTCCTATTTCCGCAGTCTCTGCTTTAGTGCTCCGTAACCCTCATTATTTAGACAGCCTCCCTTATTGTTCTTCCTTGTAACAGGGTTGTTGGATTCCAGCTATGAGTTCCTATCGCATTCACTCCATTGCGGCTGGAGGAAATCTTTCTGAAATCTGATCTCATTCATTCATCTGATTTGTGGTTCATAGAAACTGGGGCTCTGTCTTCCTGGGTTAAAACTCTTTTTGTTATTTTCTGTGTGGCCTTCAGGCAAGAGTCTTAATTAGCCTTTTCTCGCCTGTAAAATGGGAATACTATGAATTCTTTGTCGAGATCATCTCTAACTTATTTAGCAATTCTCACACATTAAAAGTGTTAGCTGTTATTATTAGTGTAACTCTTCTTGCTCCTCTGTTGTAACACCTAGGACAGAGAGTAACTGAAACCTCAGGCTTTTGTTCGAACAGGCAGAACCTGTTCTCTCCTATTTGGCCTGCAGAAAACGTGTCAGCTGAAGCATCACCTTCTTGTGAAACTCTTCTGACGTTCACTGATCTCAGAACTCATTCCATCCTTTCTGCCCAAACAGTAGCCTGCTTGGTCACAACCATCTCTGCTCCCTCAAGTCACAGCATAGCACTGTATATAAAATAAAGAGTGTTGAATACATATATTAGGTAGGTAGACTAGGAAACAGGAGTCCAGAATGGTGGTGGCTAAAAGACAAGGAAGGGAAAAGCCCCCGAAATAGAACAAAGGAAGGTGGAGGACTGGATTGAGGACCTCAGGTGGAACAAACAGCACTCCAGGCTAGCCCAGTTTACATAGGGCAGGCCCAGGGGGAGGAAAAAACATAACACATAGTACTGTGTTCCCCTTTCTGCCCACAGCCCCCACTACCCTCTCTCCTTTGGACCTTATAGCAGGATAAAAAGTAGGGAAGTGCTGTGTCATTCTGGTTGAGCATCTCAAAGTTTTTTGGCATTTATCACCCTACCGCGCAACAGTAGTGATTTTTTTTTCCTTTTTTTCCTTCTCTGCCTGAGAGGAACAGTTATTTGGCCATTACTCATGTCCTTTTTTTCTTTTTAATTGGTCACAGCCATCCATTACTGTGCTCAATCAACTTTTATTTTTTTAATATCTTTAATATTTTCATTAATTTCTTTATTTTTAGCTGTGCTGGGTCTTCGGCGCTGTGCCAGGTCTTCGGCTCTGTGCCGGCTTTCTTTACTTGCTACGGGGAAGGGGGTTGCTACTCTTTGTTGCGGTGAATGGGCTTCTTTTTGAGTTGGTTTCTCATGTTGGAAGCACAGGCACTAGGCATGCAGAGTTCAGTAGTTACTGACCCATGGGCTCAGTTGCCTTTTAGCATGTGGGATCTTCCTAGACCTGGGAAGATCCATAATTGAATCCATGTCCCCTGCATTGGCAGGCAGACTCTTCTTCACTGCGCCACCAGGGAAGCCCCTCATTTACTTCTTGAGGGTTCAGGGGAAAACAAACATTCAGAGTTTAGTGTTTTTGTGTAATCAGTCACTAAGTCGTGTCCCACCCTTTTGCGACCCCATGGACTGTAGCCCACCAGGCTCTCTGTCCACTCTTTTGTCCATGGGAATTTCCCAAGCAAGAATACTAGAGTGGGTTGCCGTTTCCTTCTCCAGGGGATCTTCCTGACTCAGGCACCAAACTTGCGAATCCTGCATTAGCCTCAGAGCTTAATAGTGGATGGTTGTTTCTGTTAAACCAACAACACACAGTCCTACTTCACCCAGAAGAAAATTACCATTTATTATATCTACCATGTGTCAGGCCCTGGGCTGGGCACTTGAGTTTGTCTTATTTAAGAACCAAGAGTTATCCTGGCCCAGGGAAATATTAATATCCAGTTCTTGTGGGAATAAAAAAAAAAGAAATAGCAGGACAGTTCTGACAAGAGAAGAAATCTATTGAATGCATGTGTAGAGTCTCTTTCCTCAAAGAACTGTAAAAATTTTGGATATGGGGGCAGGGGAACTTTATCCTTCTACGGGACCTTTGTCCTCTCTGTTCACCAGTAGTTCTGGGAAGGATTTTATGTTTTATATATTTGTAGTACCAGAACCCGTCAGGCTAACTGGCCTAGGAGATGTGCTTAATTAATTTTGGAAGGCACTGCAGATTTTTGAGATGTGGAGTTTGATGATTCTAGCAGTTGTCTGAGAGATGAACGTAATGACTAGGAGACAAGAGACCAACTGGGAGGCTACTGCAATAGTCCAGATAAGAGAAGTCTCACAGGGACTTCCCTACTGATCCAGTGGCTAAGAATCTGCCTTTCGATGCAGGGGGCACAGGTTCGATCCCTGGTTGGGGAACTAGGATCCCACAGCAATCATAATTAGTAATGAGGGGCAACACTGTGAGCCACTAAGTGCTCGAGCCACATCAGAGATCCCAAGTGCTGCCTCTAAGACAGAATGCAGCCATATCTAACTAACGAAATAAATATTTTTTAAAAAAGAGAAGTCTCAGAACTGTAGTGACATTGGCAGCAGGAAGGGAAGAAGAAGAGAAAGTATATTTATACAGGCTTTTAGATTAATTGCATTTAGGGTGAGAGGAAAGAGGAGGTTCAGTCTGATTCCTTGGTTTCATAGGAAACACATAGGAGGAGACAATTTTAGATTAAAAATAGCAATGAACATTTGTTGAGTACTACCTGTTTTTCAGTCCTGGGTGTTCATTGGAAGGATTGATGCTAAAGCTGAAACTCCAATACTTTGGCCGCTTCATGTGAAGAGTTGACTCACTGGAAAAGACTCTGATGCTGGGAGCAACTGGGGGCAGGAGGAAAAGGGGACGACAGAGAATGAGATGGCTGGATGGCATCACTGACTCGATGGACAAGAGTTTGAGTGAACTCCGGGAGTTGGTGATGGACAGGGAGGCCTGGCGTGCTGTGATTCATGGGGTCACAAAGAGTCGGACATGACTGAGCTACTGAACTGAACTGAACTGAACCTGTTTTATAGATGAGATGCCTGATGCCCAAAGAGTTTAAGTAAATTGTCTAAACTCACAGCTAAGTGGTGTTGGAGCCAGGTGCCGTCCAGACCAGCAGAGCCATCGTGCTGCACATGAGGCAGATGTAACATTTACATAGACTGTAATGTGAATGATGCCCCCTGGAGATGTGCCTTACAGTGGTTTGGCCAGTCTGACTCTGGAGTCTAACTTATTACTGACTCCTCTCTTAAAGGAGACAATAATCAGTTTGGTTTGAGGCAAACAGCACTGAGATGCTCACAAGACATCCGGGTAGAGGCATCCAGAGTTGCCGTTTGGAGACGAACATTTGGAAATCAACAGTACAGAGGTTTAGTTACATATGTATTGTTTTTCTGTTTATAGGCGGCCTATTTTCTACTAGGTAACATACACAAAGATATTCAAAACACCATCTATTGTTTTTGAGTGTTCAAAACACTTGAAGAATCACTAAAGAGTTAGCTAGGGCTTCCCTCCCTAGTGGTTCAGTGGTTGAGAATCTGTCTGCCAATGCAGAGGACACAGGTTCCATCCCAGGTCTTAGTCGAACTCTGGAGCCTGTGAAATGAAACTATTGAAGTCCACACAACCTAGACCCCATGCTTTGCAACAAAAAAAGCCACCTCAATAAGAAGCCTGCACACCACAACTAGAAAGTAGCCCCCACTTGCTGCAACTGGGAAAAGCCTTCATGCAGCAACAAAGACCCAACACAACCAAAAATAAATAAATGAATAAAAATAACTTTTTAAAAAAAGAGTTGGCTAAGGAGGAGTTAGCTAAGATCCAACCAGTCCATCCTAAAAGAAATCAGTCCTGAATATTCATTGGAAGGACTGATGCTGAAGCTGAAATTCCAATATTTTGGCCACCTGATGCAAAGAACTGACTCATTTGAAAAGACCCTGATGCTGGGAAAGATTGAAGGTGGGAGGAGAAGGGGACGACAGAGGATGAGATGGTTGGATGGCATCACTGACTCAATGGACATGAGTTTGAGCAAGTTCTGGGAGTTGGTGATGGACAGGGAGGCCTGGTGTGCTGCAGTCCATGGGATCACAACAAAGAATCAGACACGACTGAGCGACTGAACCAAACTGAAGGAGAAGAAAAGTGTGGAATGAGTTCCAGGCAGAGAAACAGCAAAAGAAGTGGAAAACAATATGTTTGGGGAAGCACAAAAAGTTGAATATTAGTAAAATGTAAATGCCAAAGTCTAGAATGTAGAGACTAAGAACACAGAGATTCTTTATGATTTACCCCATAAGCTAGGCTGAGGAGCTTGAATTTTATCCCAGGGGGCAAAATTGAATACGGAAGTACAGAAAGAAAGTAAGAGTTTTGAATAGGAGAATGACCACATCAGGTTGTATTATTTATCATTCTGGCAGTTGCAGCAAAAATAGATTTAGGGGACCAAAAGATAAAGGATAAGGGAGACCAAGAAGGAAGCTATAGCCATGACTGGGGGAAAGAGGTCAAGATCCTGAGGGAAGACAGTAGTGCCAAGCATGGAAAGATGGGGTCAGATGGCAGAGTTTGCAAGATCTGAGCATCAGCTACAAGAATTAAAAGAGAGGAAGAAGTCAAGGATGAGTCCCAGGGAAACTGGGTGAAAATGGTGCAATTCAGAAGAGATAATGAGTCCACTTCGGGACACTCTGAATTTGAGGTTCCAGGAGGAGATGGACAGGGGGATGTTGGAAATGTAGAAACTTGAGTGTAAACCTGTGGAAAGGCAGGGACCCTACCTATCCTGTTCAGCACATTATAACACTAATACTTAGCAGTGTGCTTCCAAGCACATGGTAGATCCAGTAGATATTTGGTAAATGAATTTATGCATTACATTTTCTGGCACAATTTGTGATATCAAGGCTATCTGAAACTGTAGGAGAAAATGAAATCCCTAAGAAAGTGGAGAGAGGGGAGCCAAGACCAGAATCTCAAAGATTTTCTATGAGGATAAGAGGAGGGACAAAAGCAGTTAAAGAAGTTTAAAAAACATACCCCAAAGCAAACCAGAAAAATGCAGCATTTTGTGAGCAAAGGATCATTCATGAAGATGGACTGTTTCTACCCAGAATAATTTCCTTTTATCTTCACCATCAGCATTGAAGTTTATTGCACCTGGCAAAGGATAACAAAAAAGCAAACAGATAAAAAAAGGAATGAGTTATAACACGTCAATGAATATGTAGATATATATGCCACCCTTGTGGAGAAGGCAATGGCAAGCCACTCCAGTGTTCTTGCCTGGAGAATCCCAGGGATGGGGTGCCTGGTGGGCTGCCATCAGTGGGGTCGCACAGAATCGGACACGACTGAAGTGACTTAGCAGCAGCAGCAGCATGCCATCCTTGAGATTTACTGCTGAGTTTTCGCTAAAATCCTTTAAATTAAAAAAAAAAAAAATCTGTTACTAAATTGCTGGTTGCTAAGGGCTTTAAGGAGAGATAAGAAAGCCTTCCTCAGTGATCAATGCAAAGAAATAGAGGAAAACAACAGAATAGGAAAAACAAGAGAGCTCTTCAAGAAAATTAGAGATTCCAAGGGAACATTTCATGCAAAGATGGGCTCGATAAAGGACAGAAATGGTATGGACCTAACAGAAGCAGAAGATATTAAAAAGAGGTGGCAGGAATACACAGAAGAACTGTACAAAAAAGATCTTCACGACCAAGATAGTCACGATAACGTGATCACTGACCTAGAGCCAGACATCTTGGAATGTGAAGTCAAGTGGGCCTTAGAAAGCATCACTACGAACAAAGCTAGTGGAGGTGATGGAATTCCAGTTGAGCTATTTCAAGTCTTGAAAGATGATGCTGTGAAAGTGCTGTACTCAATATGCCAGCAGATTTGGAAAACTCAGCAGTGGCCACAGGACTGGAAGAGGTCAGTCTTCATTCCAATCCCAAAGAAAGGCAATGCCAAAGAATGCTCAAACTACCGCACAATTGCACTCATCTCACACGCTAGTAAAGTCATGCTCAAAATTCTCCAAGCCAGGCTTCAGCAGTATGTAAACCGTGAACTCCCAGATGTTCAAGCAGGTTTTAGAAAAGGCAGAGGCACCAGAGATCAAATTGCCAACATCCGCTGGATCATGGAGAAAGCAAGAGAGTTTCAGAAAAACTTCTATTTCTGCTTTATTGACTATGCCAAAGCCTTTGACTGTGTGGATCACAATAAACTGTGGAACATTCTGAAAGAGATGGGAATCCCAGACCACCTGACCTGCCTCTTGAGAAACCTGTATGCAGGTCAGGAAGCAACTGTTAGAACTGGACATGGAACAACAGACTGGTTCCAAATAGGAAAAGGTGTACGTCAAAGTTGTGTATTGTCACCTTGCTTATTTAACTTATATGCAGAGTACATCATGAGGAACGCTGGGCTGGAAGAAGCACAAGCTGGAATCAAGATTGCTGGGAGAAATATCAATAACCTCAGATATGCAGATGACACTACCCTTATGGCAGAAAGTGAAGAGGAACTCAAAAGCCTCTTGATGAAAGTGAAAGAGGAGAGTGAAAAGATTGGCTTGAAGCTCAACATTCAGAAAACAAAGATCATGGCATCTGGTCCCATCACTTCATGGGAAATAGATGGAAAAACAGTGGAAACAGTGTCAGACTTTATTTTTTTGGGCTCCAAAATCACTGCAGATGCTGATTGCAGCCATGAAATTAAAAGACGCTTGCTCCTTGGAAGGAAAGTTGTGACCAACCTTGATAGTATATTAAAAAGCAGAGACATTACTTTGCCAACCAAGGTCCGTCTAGTCAAGGCAATGGTTTTTCCCGTGGTCATGTATGGATGTGAGAGTTGGACTGTGAAGAAGGCTGACCGCCAAAGAATCGATGCTTTTGAACTGTGGTGTTGGAGAAGACTCTTGAGAGTCCCTTATACTGCAAGGAGATCCAACCAGTCCATTCTGGAGGAGATCAATCCTGGCTGTTCATTGGAGGGACTGATGCTAAAGCTGAAACTGCAATACTTTGGCCACCTCATGCGACGAGTTGACTCACTGGAAAAGACTGTGATGCTGGGAAAGGTTGGGGGCGGGAGGAGAAGGGGACGACGGAGAATGAGATGGCTGGATGGCATCACCGACTCTGTGGACATGAGTTTGAGTGAACTCCGGGAGTTGGTGATGGACAGGGATGCCTGGCGTGCTGTGATTCATGGGGTCGCGTAGAGTCGGACACGACTGAGCGACTGAACTGAACTGAACTGAAGGGCTTTAAGTGGGGCTTTATTAAAAAGAATTGCTTCAGGTCAGGGCAGCTGCTCAGTACGGCCCTTAATATTTTTCTCTGTCTAGTTCAAATAAGGATGGCTCTTTGCTGGACAAAGCACCGGTTCCCAGCACAGTTCTGTAAAAGATTTAGTTCTCTCTATCTATTAAAATAGTATTCTCAAACAAAAGTAACATTAGGTCCCTTATGAAAGGAAAAATATTCATAAGGACCCCCAATGTTGCTTTGATTTATTAAACTTAATTAACTTTCATTAATTTTATTTCATTTTAAAAATTCAGAATACATATGTATATGTGTGTGTGCATGCTCAGTTGCTTCGGTCGTGTCCGACTCTTTGCGACCCTATGTACTGTGGCCCACCAGGCTCCTCTGTCCATGGAATTCTCCAGGCAAGAATACCAGAATGGGTTGCCATGCCCTCCCCCAGGGGATCTTCCAGACCCAGGGATTGAACTAGGGTCTCCTGCATTACAGGTGATTCTTTACTGCTGAGCCATGGGGGAAGCCCCATATGTATGTATGCTGCTGCTGCTGCTAAGTCGCTTCAGTCGTGTCCAACTCTGTGCGACCCCATAGATCCCAGGATCCCCCATCCCTGGGATTCTCCAGGCAAGAACACTGGAGTGGGTTGCCATTTCCTTCTCCAATGCATGAAAGTGAAGTCGCTCAGTCGTGTCTGACTCTTAGCGACCCCATGGACTGCAGCCTACCAGGCTCCTCCACCCATTGGATTTTCCAGGCAAGAGTACTGGAGTGGGTTGCCATTGCCTTCTCCATATATATGTATATATATACATATATGTGTGTATATATATATATATATCAATTAGTTCAGTCACTCAGTCATGTCCGACTCTTTGTGACCCCATGAACCACAGCACGCCAGGCCTCCCTGTCTATCACCAACTCCCAGAGTCCACCCAAACCCATGTCCATTGAGTCAGTGATACCATCCAACCATCTCTTCCTCTGTTGTCCCCTTCTCCTCCTGCCCTCAATCTTTCCCAGCATCAGAGTCTTTTCAAATGAGTCAGCTGTTCACATCAGGTGGCCAAAGTATTCGAGTTTCAGCTTCAACCTCAGTCCTTACAATGAACACCCAGGACTGATCTCCTTTAGGATGGACTGGTTGGATCTCCTTGCAGTCCAAGGGACTCTCAAGAGTCTTCTCCAACACCACACTTCAAAAGCATCAGTCTTCTGCGCTCGGCTTTCTTTATAGTCCAACTCTCACATCCATACGTGACTGCTGGAAAAACCATAGCCTTGACTAGATGGACCTTTGTTGGCAAAGTAATGTCTCTGCTTTTTAATATGCGGTCATAACTTTCCTTTCAAAGAGTAAGCATCTTTTAATTTCATGGGTGCAATCACCATCTGCAGTGATGTGCATATATATATGTGTATATATATATATTTTTTTTTTTGCCACATAGTGCAGCATTCAGAATCTTAGTTCCCTGACGGGGAATCAAACTTGTGCCCCCTGCATTGGAAGCACAGAGTCTTAACCACAAGTCCTCCAGGGAAGTCCCTATATTCAGAATATTTAATATTTTGATAGGTTAAGCAATATTGAATGTAATTTAAAATACTGTTTCATGAAAGTGTTCTTCTTGTTAATCACTACTATACTTGCCGCTGAATGAATTATTGCCAGTTATAATATACAAAATGAGTTTATTTTAAGCAATACCATTCATGAATACAGTCCCAATACTATTATAGTTCATCACCTCCTGGGTTCTGCATACTTTTACTGGCCAACACATGTGTTGGTGACTCAATTCTCCTATTACCTTTCTCTTTTCAACTAGCCGTGAAACTGGTTCATACAGTGTTTTTTGACATCATTTGGCCCTCACCTAACTTAAAGCAGTAGTTACATCACAGTGCTAACTTGTTGTGGTGGACACAGTTAACCAACTCATCAACAGCAATTGCCCCCTTCTTCATATTAACCAGATGCAACAGGTAAGGTAATTCAATGTGAGTATAAAGCAGATGTGGAGAAGGCAATGGCAACCCACTCCAGTACTCTTGCCTGGAAAATCCTATGGACAGAGAATCCTGGTTGGCTGCAGTCCATGGAGTTGTTAAGAGTCGGACATGACTGAACGACTTCACTTTCATTTTCACTTTCATGCATTGGAGAATGAAATGGCAACCCACTCCAGTGTTCTTGCCTGGAGAATCCCAGGGATGGGGGAACCTGGTGGGCTGCTGTCTATGGGGTCACACAGAGTCAGAAACAACTGAAGCGACTTAGCAGCACCAGCAGCAGCAGCAGCATAAAGCAGATGTCCCAGAGCAATGAGTATCTTAACCTTAGGACTTGCCAACCTAATAGCAGTCTGTCATAAACTTATAAACCATTAAAGTTAAACCTATAAACCATTAAAGTTAAACCTATAAACCATTAAGGTTAAACCTATAAACTATTAAAGTTAAATCAGTTCAATTCAGTTCAGTCACTCAGTCGTGTCTGACTCTGTGACTCCATGGACTGCAGCACACCAGGCCTCCCTGTCCATCACCAGCTCCCAGAGTTTACTCAAACTCATGTCCATTGAGTCAGTGATGCCATCCAACCATCTCATCCTCTGTTGTCCCCTTCTCCTCTGGCCTTCAATCTTTCCCAGCATCAGGGTCTTTTCAAATGAGTCAGTTCTTCACATCAGGTGGCCAAAGTATTGGAGTTTCAGCTTCAACATCAGTCCTTCCAATGAACACTCAGGACTTATCTCTTTTAGGATGGACTGGTTGGATCTCCTTGCAATCCAAGGGACTCTCAGGAGTCTTCTCCAACACCACAGTTCAAAAGCATCAATTCTTCGGCACTCAGTTTTCTTTATGGTCCAACTCTCACATCCATACATGACTACTAGAAAAACCATAGCCTTGACTAGACTCTGTTAGCAAAGTAATGTCTCTGCTTTTTAATATGCTGTCTAGTTGGTCATAACTTTCCTTCTAAGGAGTAAGCATCTTTTAATTCCATGGCTGCAGTCACCATCTGCACTGATTTTGGAACCCCCCAAAATAAAGTCTCTCACTGTTTCCACATCTATTTGCCATGAAGTGATGGGACCGGATGCCATGATCTTAGCTTTCTGAATGTTGAGCTTTAAGCCAACTTTTCCACCCTCCTCTTTCACTTTCACCAAGAGGCTCTTTAGTTCTTCTTCCCTTTCTGCCATAAGGGTGATGTCATCTGCATATCTGAGGTGATTGATATTTCTCCCAGCAATCTTGATTCCAGCTTGTGCTTCCTCCAGCCCAGCATTTCTCATGATGTACTCTGCATATAAGTTAAATGAGTTAAACTAAAGTTAAATGCTTTAATGTAATTGTAACAACAAATACAATCATAGAAATAAAAATCCTAGGGTAGTGTTTAGTTATGAGTGCATCTAGATAATTTAAAATAGATTTATGTTAATTTTTTAATTGTCACTGAAAGAAAAACATTACATTTAACAGCTCTCAAATAACACTTGAATCCTTTAATTTACACAATTATATTAGGGATACACAAAGGACTACAAATCCCAACAGAAATACTGTTATCAAGGATATGTTTGTTAGAACTGAATAAAGCTGCAAGTAACAGACAACTCAAATAACAAGCTCAACCAAGTAGAAGATTAATTTTTCCCATTTAATAAGTCAGCAGTCCAAGGCTGCTCTCAGGAACCCTGAGTTTTCACTTTCTCTTCCCAAATCTCTAGCATGAAGCTTTTATTCTTACTATTACCTTATAGTCACAAAATGTCTGCTCTACCTCCAATCTTATATCTATACTCCAGGCAGGGAGAAGGGAAAAGGCAGCCAAAAGTAGGTTTGAACTCTAAATGGGGAGGCAAAGCATTCCCAGAAAGCCTCAGTTTATATAGTATTTGCCTGAGTATGTGCACAACTGCTGCTAGCTATAAGGGAGTCTGGAAATTGTGTCTATTAATTGGGCATACTGCCAATCCGAACACAATTGAGATTCTGTTAGGAAGGGAGGGAGGGAGGGTATTAGATAGGCAACTGACCTTGATGAATTGGACAATAGAAACAGGATTCTGACTGTAGCCATGTAACAATGTTGAAATGCTAGAAAAAGAGACTAAGTTATATCTTTTTCCTACTCTTGCTACAGATGGCAATTTGTTTTATTAAATTGCCAAATTTCTACATTTTCAATCAGATTCCAAACCTTAAATTCATGTATGATTTGATATGTTATTCTTCCATGATTATCCTGTTTTATGTTAAGCTGTTTTATGTCATAATTAAATGAGGCATATGTTTAGAATATCAAATTTTTGATTTTAGGCTCAAGTTTTCACCCCTCCATACCTAACTAAAAATCAGCATCAAAGTTGTTTCTTCTCTCTCTCTTTTAAATGTTTATTTTTTTGGCTGAAACAAGTCTTAGCCACTGCATGCAGGATCTTTAATTGTGGCATGTGATCTCTTAGCTGTGGTATATGGGCTCCAGTTCGCTGACTAGGGATTGAACCCAGGCCCCCTGCACTGGGAGAGCAGTCTTAGCCACTATACCACCAGGGAAGTCCCTGATTTTCTTTCTCTTCCTCCATCGTCCTTCTCCTCCAATTTTAGGAGAGCTAGAATAAAGACACAGATATATCCAGACCAGAACAGTAAAGCAGAAGAAAGGGCCTAAACTGGATCAACCACGGTGCAGCTGCAAGTTAGACTTGTAGAGGACTTGCAACCTGGGTTCATAGAATTAAAATTGGTTTTCACCTCTAACTACTTAGTGCATCAGGAACCAATGCTCAAATCCTCATCCACCCCCGCTCCCAAGCAAATCTTCATAAACATAAGCACTTATCAGTTATTTTTCAACCTCAGTGCCATCAGCATCCTGAGTCTGATCATTTTTTGTTGGAGGGAGGGGCTGTGCTATACATAAGTAGATGTTTAACAATATCCTACGCTCCAGATGCCAGTAGCACCCCCTCCAACACATTGCCAAATGTCCCCTGGGGACAAAACTGCTACAGGTTGAGACCCTCTCAGCTAGAGAAAGTCAATAAACAACTTGAAGACTCCTGGCCTATCTAAACTTCTGGTTCATTTGTCCTGGCTGGTAGGATCTTCTCTGCCTGGAAACAGGGAAAAATACATTTTATTTCTTTCGTGTGTTCATACTTTACTTCTAGATATCTCAGCCAAAGCTTCCAGAAAAGAGTGCCTTGCTCATCAGAAGAACGGCAATTAGGAGAACGATGATGTTAAGACCAGAAAGACTTACACCCATTGTAATGACTCTTTTGGCTTTTTCTTCTGAGCACTTCTCTGTCAGTGACAGCTGGGAAAGGGAAACAAAGGATTAAAGGATCTGAGAAAGCACACAGATGGGAAAGGAGAGCTCTACCTCTGGGCAAGGCTTCACTGATTCATTCTTAGCCTCAACCACACCTCTAACCACAAGCTGGGGTCCCGCCTTTCCTGGAGTTCTTAGTCATGTTCCCCTAACCCTCTGCAAGCTGTAATTCTGAAACTAAAGAGATGTCCACATTCTTTTCTACCACCTTCCCCTGAGGAACAGAAGGGCTGACAAGCAGAACCCAGTCGGAGAACTCGTCAGATCAGAGCTGGATAGGAGGCAGGGCCATTTCAAATGTTTGAACCATTTGGGCCACTGACCTTAAGAGTCTAGCTAACCTGCTTTTAGTGTGTAGTTTACCAAGCCAGAATAAAAGTTGGCCCTTTCTGGACTTCCCTGGTATTACAGTGGATAAGAATCTGCCTGCTAATGCAGGGGACCTGAGTTCGATTCCTGGTCAGGGAAGATTCCACATACTGTGGAGCAACCAAGCCCATGCACAAGCAATGCCACAACTACTGAGCCTGTGTGTTGCAACTCCTGAAGCCCATGCACCTGCAGTCTCTGCTTGGCAACAAGAGAAGCCACTGCAGTGAGAAGCCGGTGCACCACAACAAATAGCCCCACTCTCTACAACTGGAGAAAGCCCTCACACAGCAACGAAGATGTAGCACAACCAAAAATTCAACTAATTATTGTATAGCTGACCCTTTCTGACTCTGAAGTAACATAATGAACAGCTCTTAAAACATTTCTCTCTCCTAAGTCTTCTCTTCTTCAGTGTAAGTAGCCCTATTTCCCTAACAACTCCTATGTGACTTGATTTCCAACCCCCTTGCTGATATCTCCCCACAGCATTTAGCCCGGCAAGCATTCAGCATAATGTTTCTTATCTTGACACACAGGCCCTCTACCATCTGATGTCTGGTCTCTCCTTCCTCACACACAGCACAAGCTGCTCTAACCATAAAGCACTGTGTGCAATCCTGGAGTATATTTATGATGTTACAAATCTTCCATATCCTGTTTGGTGACTCTTTGTTGCCTACCTCCTGCTTATCTCTCAGAATTGGGTGAAAGTATCACCATTCAGGGATACCTTTCCTGACAAGCTCTCCATTCTCAAAGTGATTTTCTGTGCTCCCTCTTTATTTCCAGCATACCTTGTGCTTATTTCTATCACAGCTAGCATTTGTCACATTATTCTGTAATTACTGAATTTATTTCTCTACCTCAATGACCATGATCTCAGTGAGTTAAGGTTATCGGGTAGTAAGTACTTTATAACACTGAAGAGAAAACAGATTGAGAAGCATTGCATTGGACTGCCATTCTTTGAGGGCTGGGCCACATCTTCTTGCCCTCTGCAGCATCCAGCACATGACCTTGAAGCAGCTGGTGCTCAGTGAATGTGGAGTATGCATGAATGCCTCAGACAGAGGGAACTGATCTCAGGTGGCTAACCATACATTTGATGATCTTATCTTTGAGTGTCATGAGGTTTCTTATTCCTGTCAGGAGCAGAGAAAGTGCTTAATGGGTGCTTGTTGAATTGATGTCTCTGTTTCCCCATTTTCAAGAACTAAGGTTCCTGCTCCATTCTACCTTAGGCTAGCATGATCAGATATAAAATAAAAACACAGCCTTCCCAAGTACTTTCTGAGTTCCCTGAGGCAGAGAGTATTATGAGTCAGCTCCATTAAAATTGAGGCAACCATATCCACTCTGGTCTGAACGGTGGCCTGGAACACTGACAGGATAAAGTTTCACTTTTTAAAAAAAATTGAAATATACTTGATATACAATATTTTGTTAGTTTCAGGTGTAGTATATAGTGATTTGACATTTTGCACATATTACAAAATGGTCACCATGATATCTAGTTACCATCTGTCCCTATACAAAATTATTACAATATTATTGACCATATCACTTATGCTTCATATTACATCCCCATGGCTTATTTATTTTCCAACTGGAGCTTTGTATCTTTTAATCCTCCTCACCTATTTCATCCCCCACCTCCCTTCTGGAAGGCAATTATTTTCTATACCTATGAGTCTGTTTTTATTTTGTTTATCTGTTTGCTTTATATTTTATTGTTTGGCAGGATCTTAGTTCCTCGAGCAGGGATTGAATCTGAAGTGGAAGCACAGAGTCCCAACCACTGGACCACCAGAGAAGTCCCTCTTTTAGTTTTTAGATTTCACATATAAGTGATGTCATACTGTATTTGTCTTTGTCTGATTAATTTCATTTTAGCGTAATACCCTCTAGAGTGTCCGACTCTTTGTGACCCCAGGGACTGTAGCCCACCCGGCTCCTCCATCCATGAAATTTTCCAGGCAAGAGTACTGGAGTGGGTTGCCATTTCCTTCTCCAGGACTAGACCCATCTATGTTGTTTCAAATTTCAAAATTTCATTTTATGACTGAGTAATATTTATATATATTATATGTATCACAATATATATACCACATCTTCTTTATACATTTATCTATCAATGGACACTTAGGTTGCTTCCATATCTTGGCTATTTTAAATAATGTTGCAGTGAATGTTGGTGTGCAGATATCTTTTCAAATTAGTGTTTTTGTTTCCTTCGGGTAGGAGGGAGCTTTACTTATACGGAATTAACCTGGGCCTGAGAATTGCATTGTGACTTCTATCCTTCTCCTTTCCAGAAAAAAAACTGCAGGCATTTTTTTAAGTGTATAAGAATTGGGCCCCTAGTACCTTAGCTGGGAAAGGCCAATGTGGGGATTTTTTGGGGGGGAAGGTGGCGGATTTCACTGGAGACTTTTGTTGTTGATGATGTTTTAATATTTATTTATATTTATTTGGCTGCATTGAATCTTAGTTGCCACATGTGGGATCTAGTTTTCTGATTAGGGATCAAACCTGGGCCACCTGCATTGGGAGCACAGAGTTTTAGCCACTGGACCACCAGAGAAGTCTCTCACTGGAGAATGTTTTGATCAGTAAGTGTTATAAACTGGATTTATTACCTCAGTCCCAAGAGGGTTTCCAATGGGACCTGGCCAGGGAGTTCCAGAGCTCTAATTAGCTACTAATTGGCCATTTAAGTATTAATAATAACAGCTTGGTTTGTCCAGTGTTCAGATCCTAAAATATTTCATCTGATGAAGAAACTATTTTCCTTCCTAGTATCTTACAGGAAGTCCAGGGTTATGTTGAAGCTTAATTAGTGTTTATTTACTCTTATTTCTGGAGACTTTGAAATATTACGATCCTATCACCCCTCAGAAATGGACTTGAGTATCTCTTCTCTAATAGAACACAACCAAGCAGCTTAGCTACAGTTGGTCTATGACTAAAAGGCCAAGCTTATTGCAAAGGCTTATCTGCTCGAGTCCCTTAAAAAAAGGAAATCAGATTCCCAAAGTCCAGCACTAGCAGAGCCCAGGCAAGTCACCTTCATACCCTTATGAAGTGGGAAGGGCACCAGAATATCCCCAAGGCTTTAATCCTCATCCTCTTTCTGCTGGTGAAGGAAATCCAGGCTCCAATGCAGGTGTCTGTCAGAGCTGTGGCAGAGCTGAAGGAGAAATGCCCGTCCCGTTCTGGGCTCTGGGCTCAGGGCCAGCCTCCTCCCTCATCATACACAACCTTGATCCAGAAGCAGGAACTGGCACCTGGGCCTTCTGAGGCCCTCAGATTTTGATCTGAATCTGAATGAACTGAACATAGCTAGTGCCAAACTTGCTTTTGGTGACCTCCTTTCTGTTCTTTGTTTTTTCCTCCACTTAACAACACATCCTGGACACTTTTCTACAACAGTTACAGATCTACTTTATCCTGTGGCTGTATCACCTTTATAGTGTGGATGCACAATAATTTGTTTTGCCAGTTCCCTTTTTATGAACACTTGGGTACATTTTCTTTTCTCTAAATGATACAATAAACCACCTTGTCACTTTATTATTATTATTATTTCCTTTGACTAAATTCCTTAAAATTCCTGGATCAAAGGGAAAGTCAGAAGGGATGCACATTAAAATTTTAATATATATTACCAAATTATAGAAGGATTGTACTATTTTGCACTCCCATCAACAACAGTGTGTGAGTAGGTCCCTTTTTTCACACTGTCTCCAACACTGGGGCTGGCTTGATCTTTTTACTTCTTTCTTTCACTACTGTTTTTGTACTGGTTGTCCTGGCTCTTTGTTGCCGCACAGGGTTTTCTTTAGTTGCGGTGAGCGGAGGCTACTCTTTGTTGTGATACACAAGCTTCTCCTTGCTATGGCTTCTCCTGTCTGGAGCACAGGCTCTAGGCACATGGCCGTCAGTAGTTGTAGCACACAGGGTGTTGCCCCGAGGCAGTTAGAATCTTCCCAGACCAGAGGTCAAATTCATGTCCCCTGCATTGGCAGGCTGATTCTTATCCACTGTGCCACCAAGGAAGTCCCAATCTTTTTAATTTTTTCAATCTGACAGGGAAAGTAATCTGTATTTCTTTCATTGCTAGTGTATTTGAATAACCTTTTATAGCCATTTTACTTTCTTCTATTGGGAACCACCCTGTTAAGAATTTTGTCTATTTTTATCAAAATATTCTTAATTTATTTTCTATCAGTTCTTTACAAAGTAATACTTGAACCCTTCAACCATTAAATGGTGCAGACTCTCTTCTTACTGTCATTTGTCTTTCTGTTTATGCTGCCTTTTGCTGCAGTTTTCACTTTTATCTGTGAAAACTGTCAACATTTTCCTTTATACTCTCTAACTTTGGTTTTAAAGTTAAGGAAAGCGTTTCCCACCCCCAAGATAGTGCAAATATTCTCCTGTTTCTTCTTTTAATATTTTAAAGATATTTTTATTTTATATTCAAGCCTTTTTTGGTTATTTATTTCTTTTTGGCTGTGCTGTGCAGCTTGAGGGATATTAGTTCCCTGACCAGGGATCAAACCCTGGCCCCTGCATTGAAAGCTTGAAGGTACCAAGTCCTAACCACTGGACAACCAGGGAATTCCCATATTCAAACTTTTAAACCTCCTGAAATTTATTTTTGTGTCAAGTACAAGGTAAGAGTCTAAACTTTATCTTTTTTCCCAAATGGTTAGTCAGTTATCCCAGACATTTTAGGTGGTAATTAAGGCTCTTTATGAACTGGTCTCATTTTACCTCTCCAGTTTCATCTCCCACTTTTCTCCCTGGAACTCTGTGCTCTCTTTTTATCAAATCACATGTAGTTCATGGAATTAACATCCTACTTCACCCCACCACAACTTAACACATTAGTTTCCCTGCCCAGATTGTCCTTCTCCAGCTCCCTTTTGCTCCCTGACCAACAACTATTTCTTTAAAAATACTTTATTTATTTATATATCCATTTGGCCGCTCTGGATCTTTTAGTTGTGGCACAGGATCTCCGATCTTCATTGCAGTATGCCTGATCTTTAGTTGCAGCATGTGAACTCTCAGTTGCAGCATGTGGGATCTAGTTCCCTGACTAGGGATAGAACCCAGGCCCCCTACATTGGGAGCCCAGAGTCTTACCCACTCAATCACCAGGGAAGTCTCTCCAACCAACAATTATTCAGTCTTCCAGAAAATTCCTGGCACATGGTTCAGTTCAGTTCAGTTCAGTTCAGTCGCTCAGTCGTGTCCGACTCTCCGCGACCCCATGAATCACAGCATGCCAGGCCTCCCTGTCCATCACCAACTCCCGGAGTACACTCAAACTCATGTCCACAGAGTCGGTGATGCCATCCAGCCATCTCATTCTCCGTCGTCCCCTTCTCCTCCCGCCCCCAACCTTTCCCAGCATCAGAGTCTTTTCCAGTGAGTCAACTCGTCTCATGAGGTGGCCAAAGTATTGGAGTTTCAGCTTTAGCATCAGTCCCTCCAATGAACAGCCAGGATTGATCTCCTTTAGAATGGACTGGTTGGATCTCCTTGCAGTATAAGGGACTCTCAAGAGTCTTCTCCAACACCACAGTTCAAAAGCATCGATTCTTCGGCGATCAGCTTTCTTCACAGTCCAACTCTCATATCCATACATGACCACGGGAAAAACCATTGCCTTGACTAGACGGACCTTGGTCGGCAAAGTAATGTCTCTGCTTTTTAATATACTATCAAGGTTGGTCATAACTTTCCTTCCAAGGAGCAAGCGTCTTTTAATTTCATGGCTGCAATCAGCATCTGCAGTGATTTTGGAGCCCAAAAAAACAAAGTCTGACACTGTTTCCACTGTTTTTCCATCTATTTCCCATGAAGTGATGGGACCAGATGCCATGATCTTTGTTTTCTGAATGTTGAGCTTCAAGCCAACCTTTTCACTCTCCTCTTTCACTTTCATCAAGAGGCTTTTGAGTTCCTCTTCACTTTCTGCCATAAGGGTAGTGTCATCTGCATATCTGAGGTTATTGATATTTCTCCCAGCAATCTTGATTCCAGCTTGTGCTTCTTCCAGCCTAGCGTTCCTCATGATGTACTCTGCATATAAGTTAAATAAGCAAGGTGACAATATACAACCTTGACGCACTCCTTTTCCTATTTGGAACCAGTCTGTTGTTCCATGACCGGTTCTAACTGTTGCTTCCTGACCTGCATACAGGTTTCTCAAGAGGCAGGTCAGGTGGTCTGGGATTCCCATCTCTTTCAGAATGTTCCACAGTTTATTGTGATCCACACAGTCAAAGGCTTTGGCATAGTCAATGAAGCAGAAATAGATGTTTTTCTGGAACTCTCTTGCTTTCTCCATGATCCAGCGGATGTTGGCAATTTGATCTCTGGTGCCTCTGCCTTTTCTAACCTGCTTGAACATCTGGGAGTTCACGGTTTACATACTGCTGAAGCCTGGCTTGGAGAATTTTGAGCATGACTTTACTAGCGTGTGAGATGAGTGCAATTGTGCGGTAGTTTGAGCATTCTTTGGCATTGCCTTTCTTTGGTAGGTATCATTAAATGCTTGTCAATTAATAAATCAATCACTTCTACCCACTTTTAGCACGGAGTGGCCTCTGTGGTAGACATGTGCAATGGAAGGATGTAAAAATTGGGAAGTAAAGCTGACAGGGGAAATCCGAACTGCCATATGACTTAGACCATCTGCTTCCTGCCGTGGTTCTGCTCTTGCCTTGCCAGGACTGCCCACGGTACTTACTCCTCTTCCTCACCCTTTTCCAGTCCCAGACCAATAGTTTCAGTTGGCTGCAGCCTCATTCCCACCACTGAACTGCAGCATTGATCTTTGTGCCTGTGTATCTCTGCCCTGATATAAGTACAGCTGGAGCTCTACCTAAATACGTGTGCACATAGGTGTGTGAGTGTGAGAGGGAGAGAGAGAGAGCATGCAACCTTTCTGCAGGGTCCTTTTCCATTCAGGAGTCCTGCTGTCTTTCTCAGATCTGGGGAGGAGTTTCAGCATCTTCACTGGTTGGGGAGGGGACTGTTGTAAATCACACCTGCCTAGCCTGCAAACAGTCTATTGTGAATACAAACAATAATCACAACCATCAACCAAATCCCTACTATGTACCATCAGACATTTTACATCCATTGTTTCATTTAACCCCAAAACATATCAGCAAGGTAGATATTAAAATCTCTATTTCAGGACTTCTCTGGTAGTCCAGTGGCTAAGACTCAATGCAGGGGGTGCGGGTTGGATTCATGGTCAGTGAAGTTCTGCATGATGTGCAGTGTGGCAAAAAAAACCCCCTCTATTTCATAAATAAGGAAACATGCCCAAGGTCACACAAGGGGTACAGGAAGGATTTAAACACAACTGCATTTAAAGAACACTTGTAAAAAATAAATAAATAAATAAACAACACTTGTTCTGGTTAATTCACAACCCATATAGTTGGGCAGCCTCAAGGTTGGAGGTTCAGGGCTATGAGATTCCCCGTTTCCCAGCCTGACATTCCAGACACTCCATAGCTACTATCCAGCTTTTTTTTTTTTTTTTAACCATTTTAACTTTTTATTTTATATTGGAGTATAGCTGATTAACAATGTTGTGATAGTTTCATGTGAACCGCAAAAGGAGTCAGTCATACCTTTGCAAACTCCCCTCCCATCCAGGCTGCCACATAACATTGATCAGAGTTCTTTGTGCTATACGGTAGGTCCTTGTTGGTTATCCATTTTAAATATAGCAGTGTTTACATATCAGTCCCAAACTCCCTCTCTGTCTCTTCCTCCCATTCTTCCACCTACTACCCAACTTCTTGAGTAGTACATTTCTGTGCACGCTCTCTTTCACTGATCAAACAATCTTTCTTGATCTTGGTGAAACAGGCACTCTCTTTGAAATTAGCCACATTTTTTTTGGCCTCTCCACAAGGCTTAAGGGATTTTAATATACCGATCAGGCAAACCCAGGGCAATGAAAGCATGAAGTCCTAAGCACGAGAATTCCCTCAAAGTGAAAGTCACTCAGTGGTGTCCAATTCTTTGCAACCCCGTACCATACAGTCCATGGAATTCTCCAGGCCACAATACTGGAGTGGGTAGCCTTTCCCTTCTCCAGGGGATCTTCCCAAACCAGGGATAGAACCGAGGTCTCCTTCATTGCAGGCAGATTCTTTACCAACTGAGCCATCAGGGAAGCCTGAGTCAACATTTTTAATCCTATCTTCACTATTTTGTTATTTTAAGCAAGTCACTAAGCCTCTCTAACACTCAGTTTACCCCACTTTAAAATAAGAATAATAATACCAACATATTGGACTACCAAGAGGATTAAACGAGATACAGGGGATCAGGAGGCATCAATCACTTTAAAGAGTATTTGTCAGGGAAATTCCCTGACAGTCCAGTGAGTAGGACTCTGCTTTCACTTTTGAGGCCCTGGGTTCAATCCCTGGTCAGGGAATTAAGACCCTTCAAGCCATGTGATGCAGCCAAAAGAAAAAGAATTTATCAGTGTGCCCTCCAATCTGAGGCAGATGACCTACGCTCTCTTGCCTACTCAAAAATGTTGCTATTGCAGTTATTTTCTCTTTCTCCTGAACTGTCAGTGTTTCTCACTCTGATGGATCAGCACATAACCTGCCATACTAGTGTGTCTGCCAATTCAGGGGGAAAAATATCCCACCTTTGACTTCGTTACCCATCCAACTACCATCCCATTTTGCTATAGCAGAATTCCTAAAAGAGTTGCTTATATCCATTTTGTCCACTTCTTCACCTCCAGTTCTTTTCTTAAATTGCTGTAGGTGAGCTTTGTCTATACCACTTCACTGAACCATCTATTGTTGAGATCGCCAATGGCTGCCATTATGCCAAACCAGTAGTCAAGTCTCACTGCTCATCTTAAATGACATCTTGGCAGCATTTGTCCTGGTTGATCATTTTCTCCCTGAAAAGCTTTCTTTACATGACTCTGGGATTTTTTGTTCTCCTGATTTTTCTTTCATTTATTGGTTGCTTTTCCTGGGTCCTTTTCCTGACTTCTAAATATTGCAGGGCTGTCCAGAAGAGAGTCTTTGGTCTTCATTTCTCTTATGTCTCATTCATTCCCTAGGTGAGCTCCTCCAGGTTCAAGACCTCAGACATCATTTATACAGTCCAAACTTCATCCCTGGGCTCTGCACTCATATACCCAAAGCCTCCTTGGTGCCCGTCTTTTATGCTATATAGACACTTTAAACTCAACTGTCCAGAAAGTACTCTTTTCTCCCTACCACTTGCATACTGTTTTCCAGTTTTCCCCATTTAGGAAAAGACATCAACATTTGCCCAGTTGCTCAGGTCAAAACCCCAGGGTAATCCTTTATTCCTTGGAACTTTGGTTCTTCTTGTCAACCTGACTTTGCTAATTAATGTTTGAGAATGTTCCCTCCCTCCATTTCTGCCTATTAAACTGATATAAACATCATGGGAAAATACCGTCTCTAAAGTAATAGCTTTCAATCTTTTTCTAACTTGTGTCCTATGACTTACTTTCCAAACACCCTCGATCCCACTATTACAGAATTTTTTTTAAATTTTATTTTCTGCAGGAACTTCACCGGAGGTCCAGTAGTTAAGACTCCAAACTTTCAATGCAGGGGGTGTGGGTTCCACGGCCAAACAAACAAGCAAAATTTATTTTTCTCACATTCACAAGCATCATGGAGAATAAACAGAATTTCTATGAATTAAATCACAAACAAATAAATAGAATAATTATTTTAGTAGTTAGACTACAGCACAAAAGTAGGAAATAATTTCTCATATGCTATAATAGTGACTGTAATTAAGTAATTGGACTGTTGTTTTTCTATTTTCAAAAGTTGCAATAAGGGGCTTCACTGGTAGCTCAGTGATAAAGAATCCACCTGCTAATGCAAGAGACATAGGTTCGATCCCCAATCCGGGAAGATCCCTCATGCTGCAGAGGGGTTATGCGCCACAACTATTGAGCCTGTGCTCTAGAGCCTGGGAACCACAACTGCTAGAAGCCTTCACACCCTGGAGCCAGGGCTCCACAACAAGAGAAGCCACCAAAATGAGAAACCGGAACACCAGTTAGAGAGTAGTCCCACTCCCCACAACTAGAGGAAAGCCTGTGAAGCAATGAAGACTCAGCACAGCCAAAAGTAAATAAATAAATACAATTATTTTTTTAAAAAGTTGCAATAAACATTGTAAATAAACTATGCTCCAATACAAATTATTTTTTAAAAGTTACAATGAAAATAGGTATTGGTTTTATAAAGGAAGCACACTATTTTTTTAAAAAAAAAGAAATACCTAATTATGATATCTTTTTTTTTTTTTCTTCAAGTATTATATCTTAGTTGAGACCACTTGAAAGTCAGACACTGAGACTAGGACTTAGGTACAGATCATTTATTTGGCAGACGACCCTAAGAATTAGAAGGAAGGGAGTGGGGACATAAGACAGAAAAGGGGAAAGAATTAATACATCAACTACTTAATACTATGGGCAACTGGAATCAATCCATGTAGGATTCTTCTGAAAAACTCTGGAAACCACATCTCAAAATTATCCCAGTGAAGGCTGGGGAGGCTGGAGTATTACCTCCAGGCCCCTTTCTTTCCATTTTCTGAGGGTTTCCTCTGGAAACCATAACTCCCTCGCACTTTCAGATTGTAGCTGCACACAGCTGAGCTGCCTTCCACAGCATGAGAAAGCCCTGGGGCAGCCAAGCAGAGAGACACCATGGTACACGGTTGGTTGACTGTAAGTTACTGACCTCAGTCATGTTAGATCAGGCAGGTTGAGGCATCACACAAATCTCCTACAACAAGAAAGACAGAATAATCATTGGAAAGTTCTGTGCCCAAGAACTCACTTCTATTTCCAGCTGATGGTAGCCATACTAGTGCCCAGAGGTGTGTGCCTTCTGTCGGTACTCTTGAGAACCACTGACCTACAAAGGCCCAACTCTGGTCACTGTTGCTGCTGCTGCTGCTAAGTCACTTCAGTCGTGTCCGACTCCATGTGACCCCATCCCTACTAATTTGTTACTCCTTTGAGTGCATGTGGGACCATACATGCAAACAATTTTCAGAAGTTTATTCACTGAGCCCTTAGTATGAACTAAACATCATGCGTAGCAGCAGGCTCACAGAGATCAACAACCTACTAGGAGAGGCAAAGGAGTGTCCTGGAAAAAGCATCCTTGCCTTTGTGACTTTGGAGTCACAGATGAAGGCTGCAAGAGTTCCATTTACTGTGTGAGCTTCATAAATCATTTAGCCTCTTCTCAACTGCAAAAGGGGGATAATGGTCCCTACTTTCAGGGTTGTTGTGAAGATTAAGCAAGGTAATATCTATGAAATATTCAGTACAGTGCCTGATACATACAGAAAGAGCCCAATAAATATTAGCTATTGTTTTGCTATTTAAAATGGTAGCTAGGAATTCCCTGGTGGTCCAGTGGTTAAGTCTTCATGCTTTCACTGCCAGGGCCCAATTTCAATCCTTGCTCAAGAAACTAAAATCCTATATGCCTCACAGTTCGGCCAAGAAAATTTTAAAAAAAGTTAATTAAAAGATAAAAGGATAGCTAAAGCTAACTTCCTAAATCGATCTCTGGCCTCAAAGAGATGGTCCCAGTCCTGTGGGTAGCACAGGACAGAGCACAGTCTTAATTCACAGTGAAATATGGTACAGTGGAGTCATGCACAGGTGCAATGTCATGCTGGGGAAATGAGGGGATTAGAGCTTGAACCTAGATTGAGGAGGAAGGAGTCTGCCTGGTATAGCTCTGAGGATCTGATGCCAGCCTTCCTCCCTCAGCAGGCTCTTAAATTGGGTCACAGGATCCAAGGAGCTGAGGAAGAGAGTGATGCCTCCAAATATAAACCCAAGGACACTCCCAGTAGCTACTGAGGCAGGCAGTCTCACCCTTAGGGAAAATCAGTCAAGTCTTGTCAAGCTGTATCATCCATTTGCTGGAAGTTTCTGCATCAAGGGCTGGTTTCTGAGCTGTCCAGTGTTGAGAAATGATTCTGCCCTTTAGGTTCATTCATGGATTGGAAAGAATTCAGATGTTCCTTAAATATACCCTGCCCTGTACTATTATGTCACTAGAGGGTCAGCTCGAGAAGGCAAGGTCTTATTTATGGTATCCCCAGCAACCTAGCAGAATATTTAGCACATGGCAGGGGCTCAATAAGTGTTAGTTGAATGAATGACTACTGAATGAAAAAGCACTCAGCCATGAGCACGTAAAGGTGAGCCTAGATTTAAGGTCTCCCTCTCCTTCCAGGAATTCTGACAGACAAGGGGTTCACATCCAAGAGTTTGAGAGGCCCTGCTGAGGGGCAGGTCAGAGGGTATGAACCTCTCTTCATGGTCTTGTCTCAGGTTTCTTTCATCTAGATAAGGTATTTAGGACCCTGCTGCTCCTGGCTATACGTTTCTGGAGTGGCCTTTTTATTGCCTTGATTTGCATAAGGCTCCTCAGGGAACTTGAACTTTGTTCTTGAATTCTCAGATAATCCAATCCAAAGTAAGCAGGAACTGTCAGCAAATAAACCACTGGTATAGACTCAGAAACTTGGAAAGAGGCCATTTCCTTATCCCTCTGACCTGACCACATTCCTCTCAGATTCTATTATAGACACTTCTGCCAAATGCAGAAATACTCGGTGAAGCAGGGCTGAGAACTTGTCCCTACCACCTAGTAGTTCAGAGTGGGGCATGCCCTCCTCATTCCTAGGAGACCCCTCTTACTTTCCAACTCTTCACCTGTTTGAGCCTCGTCTCCTCTGCATCCCATGACGCTGCCTCTGTGCACCCGTCTTGGGGTCTGCTTTCCACCTTTTACTTTAGCCCCTCTGAACTGTGAACCTTAAAGCCAGAGGACAAGTCTGATCCATTTTTGTGTCCTTCTTTGCACCTAGAAAAAGACTAGGTGCTATAGTCTGAATGTTTGCCTCTCTGCCTCTCCACTCCCATTAATATGTTGAAATTCTAGTACCCAAGGTGATGTGGTAATTCCCATGGGGTATCTGGGACGTGTCTAAGTCATGTGAGTGGAGTTCCTTATAAAAGAGGCTCTGGAGAGCCCGTCTGCCATGTGAGGCATACAGTAAGTCTATGATCTAGAAGAGGGCCCTTACCTGATCATGCTGGCCCCTGACCTTGGACTTCCATCCTCCATAATGGTTGATAAATTTCTGCTGTTTGTAAATCACCCAGTCTGCAGTATCTGAAGCAGTCGGAAAACAGACTAAGATAGTAGTGCTTAGTGAATTCTCAGTTCAGTTCAGTTCAGTTCAGTCGCTCAGTCGTGTCCGACTCTCCGCGACCCCATGAATCACAGCACGCCAGGCCTCCCTGTCCCTCACCAACTCCCGGAGTACACTCAAACTCATGTCCACAGAGTCGGTGATGCCATCCAGCCAGTAAATGTTAGCTAAAAGCATGATTCCTCCCATTATTCTCTCTCTTTTCATAGCTCCACTTTCTTCCACTGGACCCTTCCCTTAGCACATGTTCATGTTCAAATTCCCCATATAGGGAAAAACTCTGCCTCTATCTGCTTTTCTCTGAAGCCACTAATCCATCACTTTCCTTCCCTTCTTTATCTTCTTGAGAAGTCTGCCCTCTGATTTTCAACATCTTAATCTCCTCTTCATCCCTAAATCCAAGCCATCTGGCTCAGGATTAACCAAACATTCCACTGAGCCAGCTCTCCACAAAGTCACCAGTGATCTTCATGACAATTGAATTCAAAATTTCTGCTGTGAAAATTGGAGAACATAAATGTAAAGAGTATGGCAGATAGTAGATGCTTAGTAATTGTTCTTACCTGTCTTAGTTTTCCTAACATTACTCACTTCTGGTATCTCTTTTTAATCATTCCCCCCCCCTTCTCTCCACTCATTATAAAGGTATATAGTTTTATCCTAGCCTGTTGCCCTGGAAAACCAAAGCTCAGGGCAAAATTTACGTGCTAAGGCTTTATTGTGATGTTCAATAAACAATATTCAGGGCAAGAATGAGGGAAAACCAGGAAGGAAGGGAAAGAAAAGTAAAGGTGATGAGCTACAGAGTTAGCCACAGATTTATATTGAAAGTGAAGTCGCTCAGTCGTGTCCGACTCTTTGCGACCCTGTGGACTGTAACCTACCAGGCTTCTCCATCCATGGGATTCTCCAGGCAAGAATAATGGAGTGGGTTACCATTTCCTTCTCCAGGGGATCTTCCTGACCCAGGGCTCGAACCCGGGTCTACCGCATTGGAGGCAGACGCTTTAAACTCTGAGCCACCAGAGTTAGCCACAGATTTATAAGATACAGCTAATCGCTTAGTTAGATAGGACTGAGAGATCATGTAAAATGTGTGCATCGTGTCTAGAAATCATTTCTCAGGGAGAGGAAGAGAAAACTGCTGACTCTTCCCTTCTATCTCACATGGGTCAACTTCCTTATACCGTGTGTGTGCACTAAGTCCCTTAAGTTATGTCCAACTCTGCGTGACCCTGTGGACTGTAGCTGGCCAAGCTCTTCTATCCATGCCTAGAGAACTAGGCAAGAATATTGGAGTGGGTTATCATGCCCTCTTCCCGACCCAGGATCAAACCCACGTCTCTCACGTCTCCTGCATTGGTCGGCAGGTTCTTTACCACTAACACCACCTGGGAAGCCCTGAATGAAACGTTAACTCTCTTGTACTTCCAGATTATATCCTGGATCCTCAAGGCAGTCTTGGGAGATTGATCTTAATCCATAGCAAGTGATTCAGCTTAATTTGGAAGTGGTGTTGAGTGAGATTTTCTGTGGATCTGGTTAAGTCAGACCTGAGTGTCATAGCTGCTGCAGCTCCTGCTACAGCAGATGCAATAAAAAAAATGCAGAAGTCTGGCCCACACACTTGGGGAAGCTGAAGCAGACTACTGCATCAGGAGATAGGCTCACTGTAATGACTAGCTCTCCACTGAGTGGAAAGGCAGGAAGCAGGTGGGTCCAAGTGAGTCTGGAGAGGTATTCAATTGGATTCAATACAGGAGCTATGTTTTAAAAACTTGATAAACACAAAAGAAAGACACATATAGGTTTTTCTTTTTTTAATTTGAAAGGATTTTCTTACTTTCTGATTGGAGTGTAACATATGGAAAGTGTACAGATTAAGTGTATAACTTGATAAATTTTCACAAATTTAACGTTTCTTTTTAAATTAAATCAAGAAATAGATAATTACTAGTTCCCCACAAGTTTCCCTTCTTGCCCATTTCCAGTCAATACATCTCTAAGGATAATCACTATCCTGACTTCTAACAAAATAGATTAGTTTTCACTGGTTTTATACTTTATAAAAATGAAATTATACATTATATATGCTCTTTCATGTCTGTTTTACTTCACTCAACAGTAAGTTTGGCAAATTTATTCTTGTTGAATTTACTCTTGTATAGCAGTAGTTAATTCCTTTTCACTGTTGTATAATATTCTACTTCCAGCATTTCTATTTAGCACTTTTTGGCTCTTTTTCTTTCATGCCATTGCATTCTTTTCTTTTACTTGTAATATTTTTATTAAATTCATATTAAATGAAAAAAGATTGCTAAAACCATTCATATAATATGCATTTTGAGAGTAAACTCAGATAAAGAATTTTCTTTTTTTAATTAATTTATTTTTAATTGAAGGATAATTGCCTTACAGAATTTTGTTGTTTTCTGTAAAACCTCAGCATGAATCAGCTATCAATTCAGTTAGGTTCAGTTGCTCAGTCGTGTCCAACTCTTGGCGGCCCCATGAATTGCAGCACCCCAGGCCTCCCTGTCCATCACCAACTCCCGGAGTTCACCCAAACTCATGTCCATCGAGTTGGTGATGCCATCCAGCCATCTCATTCTCTGTCGTCCCCTTCTCCCGCCCCCAATCCCTCCCAGCATCAGAGTCTTTTCCAGTGAGTCAACTTGTCGCATGAGGTGGCCAAAGTATTGGAGTTTCAGCTTTAGCATCAGTCCTTCCAATGAACACCCAGGATTGATCTCCTTTAGAATGGACTGGTTGGATCTCCTTGCAGTCCAAGGGACTCTCAAGAGTCTCAAGGTATATTTTTCCTCAAGCTCTGTACTAATGATTATATAATAGAAATGTATCTTGCTCAAGGACATGTTTCTCCTTCTTAACAAGAACCTTCTGACTAATCTTGTTATCTTCAGAGGTATATTGTGGGAGTGGGTCTAATAAGATCTTTCTATTGTTCTAATATTGTTAATTTAACATGTATGTTATTGGAGTGGGTCTGGTAAAAGTATATAAGGCCTTGATAAGACTAGCAAGTGGGGCATTCTCCATCCCCCTTCTGATATCTATTTCAGAAACTTTTTCTGTCCTTTTTCACTGTAATAAAACAAAAGCTCTGAGTAATCAAGACTTGTCCCTGATCTCGAAGCTGAATCTTCTTCTTCAGAGATCACGAATCTGACACTGTTTGCTATAAGCTATCAAGGGGAGGCTTCCTCAGTAAAGATGTTTTGGAAGTAGAGGATATTTAAAAGAAAGTGTGTTGTAGGTAGGAAGAGCATATGCAAAGACCCAAAGTGAGAGAAGACATGGTGTGTTTGGGAAACCATTCACCATCCTTCCCATCCTCCTATGTATTCAAGCTGAAAACCCAGGAGTCATTCCACTGTTTTTGTTTTTATTAAAGTATAGTTAATTTACAACAGTGCACCAATCTATGCTGTACAGCAAAGTAACTCAGCTATACACATATGTATATTCTTTTTTTATATTCTTTTCCATTGTAGTTTATTATAGAATACTGAATATAGCTTCCTGTGTTATAACAGAAACTTGTTTTTTAATCCATTCTAAATGTAACAGTTTGCATCTACCAACCCCAAACTCCCAGTCCATCTCTCTCCCTGCCCCACTTCTCCTTGGCAACTACAAGTCTGTCTGTTTTTTTTTTTAATCTCCTACATCTAGTGGATTACATTGCATCTACTGCTGCCAATTCTACTCCTAAATATTTCTAAAATGTGTCTCTACTCCATGATGAGAGTGTGAGCTGCTGTCCTAAGACAGACTTTGGAAGAACACCCTCCACAGACAGAATCCTCCACAGGCCATCTCGGAAGATGAGGATGGTCCTGAAATATGGGAGTGGTTAGTTGTTATGGCCGGGTAATTTTATAGGATAACAAGTGGGAGGGTTATTCCAACTATTTCAGGGGAGGGGGTGGAAATTTCCAGGAATGGGGCCATCACCCACTTTCTGGCCTTTTATGGTCAACCTGGAAACTGTCATGGTAGCTGGGGGTGTGAATTTAGTATATGTTAATGAGTGTATAATGAGGCTCAAGGTCTACAGGAAGTCGAATCTTCCACAATCTTGGGCCTAATAGTTTCTAACCAGTTTTTGGTGCATCCTCAATGGCTATATCATTCTTCTAAAGGTTATGCCTTGACCTCTTCCCTCTTATCTCAGTTCCTCTTACATTTTATACAATACCTGCTGCTGCTGCTGCGTCACTTCAGTCGTGTCCGACTCTGTGTGACCCCATAGACGGAAGCCCACCAGGCTCCCCCATCCCTGGGATTCTCCAGGCAAGAACACAGGAGTGGGTTGCTATTTCCTTCTCCAATGTGTGAAAGCGAAAAGTGAAAGTGAAGTCGCTCAGTCGTGTCCGACCCTAAGGGACCCCATGGACTGCAGCCTACCAGGCTCCTCCATCCATGGGATTTTCTAGGCAATAGTACTGGAGTGGCTTGCCATTGCCTTCTCCGATACAATATCTGAATCATCTCAAAAAGATGTGAAAAAACATATTCACAGTTTAGTGTAAGTTCTAATTTGACATTTCCTCTTTCCATCACCTTTTTTGGGTTACCTATGATTTACTTCTTCTCCTTGTAGCCTCTGATACTATTTTTACTCTCTTGTGTCTGTTAGAGTTCCTTAGTTGCAAGCAGCAAACACTAGCTTTATTTAACCAAAGAAAAATAATTTTTTGGAAGGACATAGGAAAATTGCAGCATCAAAGGGAAGGCAGGGCATGGGACTGGCAGAAACCAGGTGACTTCAGGGAGGCTTCCCAGATGGCACTAGTGTTAAAGAACCTGCCTACCAATGCAGGAGAACTTAGGAGATGCTGGTTTGATCCTTGGGTGGGGAAGATCCCCTGGAGGAGGGCACAGCAACCTATTCTAGTATTCTTGCCTGGGAAATCTCACGGGCAGCAAAGCCTGGTGGGCTACAGTCCATAATGTCTCAAAGAGTCAGACATGACTGAAGCAACTTAGCACACACACAGGTGACTTTCAGTTCAGTTCAGTCGCTCAGTTGTGTCCAACTCTGTGACCCCATGAACCGCAGCACACCAGGCCTCCCTGTCCATCACCAACTCCCAGAGTTTACCCAAACTCATGTCCATTGAGTCAGTGATGCCATCCAACCATCTCATCCTCTGTCATCCCCTTCTCCTCCTGCCCTCAATCTTTCCCAACATTAAGGTCTTTTCAAATGAGTCAGCTCTTAGCATCAGGTGGCCAAAGTATTGGAGTTTCAGCTTCAATATCAGTTCTTCCAATGAACACCCAGGACTGATCTCCTTTAGGATGGACTGGTTGGATCTCTTTGCAGTCCAAGGGACTCAAGAGTCTTCAACACTACAGTTCAAAAGCATCAATTCTTTGGCGATCAGCTTTCTTTATAGTCCAACTCTCACATCCATACATGACCACCGGAAAAACCATAGCCTTGACTAGACAGACCTTTGTTGGCAAAGTAATGTCTCTGCTTTTTAATATGCTATCTAGGTTGGTCATAACTTCTCTTCCAAGGAGTAAGCGTCTTTTAATTTCATGGCTGCAGTCACCATCTGCAGTTATTTTGGAGCCCAAAAAGTGAAATGTCGGAAACTTAGTTCATCAGGACACCACTTCTACTGGAGAGACAGTGGGGAGTAATCTGGGGTATAAACAAATGATGGGGAAGGGACTTCCCCTGTGGTCAGGTGGTTAAGAATCCACCTTCCAATGCTGGGAGCCAAAACTGGATCCTTGGTTTGTTAACTAAGCTCCCACATGCCTCACAGAGTGGCCTAGAAATAAATAAGCTTAAAAAATGGGAAGAGTAGCGCTGGCAGAGTACAGAGAGGCAGGAAGGAGGTGAGGGAGATAAAGAGCTACACCAGGACAAACCTGCTTCCTGCCCATTCTGCCAAGGGAAACATAAATTCAAGACACTTCTGAGTCCGAATGGCAAAGCTATTTCAAATCTCAGAACTGCAATTTAATAGCTATCTGACTCTGAACAAGGTAAAGCCTGCTAAGTCTGCACAATCTGTAAAGTGGAACCTGAATACCTTCCTCACAGGAGCCTGGACTGCAAGTGCGCTGGATGCGGATTACAATGAAAAGGAAAAAATCAGAGTTGTATGTTTAAGATTTGTGCATTGTTCTGTATGCATTAATGAATAAAAAAAATATTGACAGTCTAAAAGTCGCATTATGTTTTATTCGGTGGAGCGAGATAAGAGCCCACTGCAGACGAAGCCGCCAGGATGCCGCCGGATTCTCCCTCTGGCAGGAGACAGCTGGGACCGCCCAGTGCCGCCTCAGCGGCGGCGCGCGGTGCAGTGTGGGCCAGGCAGAGGCGTGGCCTGGTCCCGCCCGCGGGGCCGCCTACGTGACCCTAGGTGCGTGCCTCTTTCACGCGGGAGTTCGCCAAACCAGCGGTGTGCTGTGTCCAAGCTCCACAGTAGGACACGCTCTGTGGACCCACATTCCGCAGGATGCTCTTGGGCAATCCATTCATCACCCAGCCTCCTAGCTCAGGCTTCCACTCCTCAGCTTCTTTCTGGAGGTAGGGGCGGGGTCCACCACGCGCGTGATGCTGAACGCCCGGCCCCGGCCACTCCTCTGGGAGGAGCTTCCTCATCACCGCCAGGCTTAAGTCCCTGCCTCCAAGCTCAGGAGGGTTTCTCCTGCTGCCCACCAAGCCCGGAAGCTGAGGCTCACTTGGTGGCTAGCGGGACACAGGACTGAGCTGAGAAGCCACACTACCCTGTTAACGCTCTGTGCCGAGGTGAGTCTCTCCTCTGCTGCCCTGTTTCTTTGGCGCAGTGGAGATGCCCTCGAACCTTTACTTCAGATGTGTCCGCCCCCATGTTTCGAGCGAAGAGCAAATGCTCTGGAGGCGGCCAGACTTGGTTTCGGATTTGCGCTTCCTCTTATTCTCTAAATGATCTTGGATAAGTCCTCAGTTTCTCTGGCCTCAGTTTTCTCAGCGGTAAAATCAGTTCCTCTATAAGAACTGTACAAGAGTTAAGTGAGATAAAGCTCTTAAAAGCTATATGCACCGATTGTCAGCAAGTTTTGGTTGCCATCTTCCTTTTTTGTTTGCCCACCGACACGGTTTTTCCAGGAAAATCTGGCTTTCCTATGGAATCGTTCCATAGGAATTATGAAATTAATAAAACCTGACGTGGCAAGAGGGGCGTGGGTTCGCTAGCTTTGGGACCTGCCTTGGGTTTGGGAAAGTCAGGGCATGTTTCTGTTTTGCCCGAGTGCTCTTTCAGACTGAAATCTGAACCTTCACCGGATGGGGTTATTATTAATTAACTCTTTCCTTCAGCTTGTCCATACTCAGGGCTGCACGACCTCCCTTAGAAGTCTTGAGGGTTCTGATCAGTCTTGTTACTGTCCCCAAGGTCTCAGATTTCTTATCTGTAATACAAGAGCAATGCCTAATAGAATCACTGGGATTTCTTTTTTTTTTTTTTAGTCAGAGATGGTAAAGTGCTTTGTTATTCTCCAGAGATCGTTGTTTCCAGGTTGTCTAAGAAGTAAAGGAAGAAGGTGATGGAGGCAGTGACTTTCTCAGATGCACCTCCAGCTGTGTGGGGTAGGGGAAATGGGAAGCAGGCACTGTAACAGCTACCGGGTTAGACAAATGACAGGCCCTGACCTTGAGAAGTACTTAAATTTCTGAGGGAAAATGAGCACACAAAGGCAGAGTTGTGCACAGCTATCAGTACATGGGAGGAGCCAGAAATTTAAAGCTAGCAGAAGAGTGAGCTGCAGTTAGCCAGGCAAGGGTGGGACTTGTGCAGAAGGGAAGTGTGCAGAGGCCTGGAATCAAGTATGGTGGCTGCTTCTGCAGAGTCTGGAATATGTTGTCTGAGGTGAAGAGGTGGAGAGATGGGGGAGGTGGAAGCCAGGTTATAAAGGGTATTACTAAGGAGTCTGGAGTTTACCCTGGTGGTAGGAGAGAACTACTGGAAGAGAGCCTGGGAGTCACATGGTCAGGTTTTTGGGACTGCTTTGTCGGGGAGAGGGGCCTCACTGGATCAGAGCAATCCCTGGTTCTGGGAAGGGTTGGTCACAGCTGGAGCAGTGGCCCTGGAGGTGGATATGGATGGGCTGGGTAAAGATTTAAGGAGTATATATTTAAAAATTCTTTTCACGTACATCAAGAAGTCCAGAGAGTGGTATTGCAGTGTACATTACAATTTAGAGCAAACAGTATCTTTTAAACAAATATTTACAAGTATTGCACAATTTTTACCCAGCCAGTTAGACCAAATCTTGGCCACTGTTTCATATTTAAGGTGGCTTTCCGTGCTGACGGCTTCAAAGTTCAGGAGAAGCTATATTCCCCTTCCCATTACCTGTCAAAACCCTAATCTTATAATACTCAGAAATGCCTCAAACAAACTGAAATACTTTAGATGGCTTTTGTAAGACCCCCATGGATTATACTGTGAACGTGTTGTCTGGTTTGCTTTCACACTTGTCATCCACGGCCTTGAGTCCTGGGGAGACAGAGTATATAGAACAAAGAACATGATCAGGCGCTGTGCAGAGGGCTTTAGACATAGTATCTCTTCAAAATGGAGGAGCTGAGATTCAAGCCCAGGTCTGTGCAAATCCAGGACTTGAACTATTTCCTCGTGCTCTGTTGCTGGGTTTTATAAGTTTAGTTCTGGACATATTAAGTCTCATACCTGTAGGATATAGTGGTGGAAATGTTCAGAGGGAGAAGAATATACAGAACTGGGGTGGGAAGAATTAGTGATTAAAGTCATCACTGAAGCTTGACTAGGGAGCGAGAAGGGATTGAGGACAGAACCCTGAGGGATACCAGTATTTTTTTGTGGGAGAAGGTGGCAGAGAGGGAAGGCCTATGCAGCCAGGGAACACTCATGTGAAGACTGCTGCTTCTTCCTGTGTTTTCAAGTTTCTTGCATCCTGGCAGCAACTACAGAGCTCTTCTCTGAGAAGGGAAGACTAAGTCCCAGAGAGGAGGAACCTAGGCACTGACCTGGGATTAATAAAACCTGAGTCCTGATACTGCCCTCACCCGCCTCCCTATACACTCAACTTCTCTTTCTTTTCCACCTTGAACCTCTCCTAAGGTAATATGGGGGTGTCTGAATGCTGCTAGAGGTCCAGCTAGGCAGATGCTGACAAGCTCAGAGCCTTTTTACACAGGGCTAGGCTGAAAGGCTGATGCACAGGCAGAAGATAAGGAAGTCAGGAGCTGGCAGAGGATGACTTCCTGTCCTCTGATAGAGAAAAACATCTATCTTCTGCCTTCCATCTGTCCTTTGGAGCATTTGTTCTTTGAAGATCTGTGTTTACTGTTTCTACCTCTGATCCCTGCCCCCCAAGCCTTAGCCTTTTTGGTTTTCAGTTTCACTAGCAAAAGAAAGGGGAGAGGCAAGCTTCAGGTTTCTTCTTCCTTTTCCTCCAGGCCAGGTTTTTGTTCACACTCTCAGCCCAGGTGTAATTTCAGAGCCAACCCTTGGGTTCTGAGAAATGTGGCAGAGGCCAACAGGTCACAGTTTGAACATCAAGCCCAGGAAACCAGCCATAGTCCCTGGTAGCAGCTGGCAAGCTAGTTCCTCCTATGAAGTACCTGGATGGTTTGTGTCCCTGAGAAGTTTGGTAACAAAGAGTATTGCCCTCAGTGGTCCATGGTTTGCTGCCCAAATTGAACTGTTTTCATTTTAGCAGAAAGGGTGGTCTCCAAAATTTGTGTGTGTGTGCACGCATGTGTGCTCAGTCAGGTCCGACTCTTTGCCACCCTGTGGACCATAGCCCACCAGGCCCCTCTATCCATGGAATTTTCCAGGCAAGAATACTGGAATGGTTTGCCATTTCCTACTCCAGGGGATTTTCCTCACCCAGGGATCAAACCCGCAGTTTTTGTGTTTCCTGCATTGGTAGATGGCAGTTCTTTACCACTGAGCCACCTGGGACGCCCACTAGACTATAATATTCTTCTTGGTGGTCCAGTGGTTAAGACTCTGCACTTCCACTGCAGAGGGTGCAGGGGTTGTGGGTTCGATCCCTTGTCAGAGAACAAAGATCCCACGTGCCATGAGGCAAAAATAAATAGATAATAAAGTAATAACCTTAAAAAAATTCTTCCTGAGTCAGAAATGTTAAGAGGGACAGTGTTGGTGTGTCAGTTATACTTGCAACTTATCCAGTTACCTACTCTACCATAATATTCTTGATGTCCTTTCTGAACTTGGAAACAAAGGTTATGATAATAAAGGTACTGACCAGCAATGAACTCAATCCCAAGAAAGTGATAGTTACAGTACTGATGAGAGCAAGGGAAAAGGTTGTTTCTATATTATTGATTCTTGGGGTGAGCCCTCTTTCTCTTTTCCCTTCTCTTGGATAAATCCTATTCATCAAAGCTCGACTCACATGTCACCTCCAAGAAGCCATCCCAGCCAGGTCACTTTTTTCTTGTAGCCCTTGTGCAGGTTTTGGTCCCATCTTACGGGTTGTGATATCCTCTGTCCTCTGCTGACAAGACCATGAACTCCCAGAGAGCAAGAACTATTTGAATATGTGTGTCTCTTGTGTCTAGCTTAAGACCATTCATCGTCTGCTGACTGAATGAGTGTTCTTGGGCCACTGGAGACTTCTGATTTTCATAGCTCTCCAAATGGGGTTGTTGCAGTTACCCACATGCTTTGTTCAGTTGGAAATTTTCAGATATCTGTGATTTACTGCTTTCCACTGCACTGAAGTCCTGTGTCTGGTTCCTCTTCCTGGAAAGATTCTTTTACTCTTTTTTTAAAAAACTGTATTTATTTTTGGCTGCACTGGGTCTTTGTTGCTTTGCACAGGCTTTCTTTAGTTTAGGCTAGTGGAATCTACTCTTTGTTGCAGCACTTGGGCTTTCCATTGCGGTGGCTTCCCTTGTTGCAGGGCACAGGTTCTAGGCAGCAGAGCTTCAGTTGTTGAAGTATTTGGGCTCTGGATCTCAGGCTCAGTAGTTACTCCGGGGCATGTGTGAAATCTTCCCGGACCAGGGATTGAACCAGTGTCCCCTGCACTGGCAGGCGGATTCTCATCCATTGCGCCACCAGGGAGGTCCTTCGCTTTACTCTTGGACAATCCAACTCATTCTTAAAAGCCAGTGTTGGGACTTCCCTAGTGCTCCACTGGCTAAGACTCTGCATTCCCAATTTAGAGGGCCTGGGTTCGATCCCTGGTCAGGGAACTTGATCCCACGTGCTGCAAATAAGAGTGATGCTGCTGCTAAAAGATCCTGCATGCCACAGCTAAAGATCTCGCATGCTGCAGTGAAGACTGAAGATCCTGTGTGCTGCAGCTGAGACCCAGTGCAGCCCAGTCAATGAATATTAAAAAAAAAGACAGTGTCATTATCCTCTTGTCCTTGCCCTACAGAAGGCACCTGCTTTTCTGTAACACAGTGTACAGGTGTCTACTGTGAGGCATAGCACATGTATTTTATTGGTCTGTGTTCACTTGCCTTTTCCTGCCTTTTCTATCAGCTCCTTCTTGAATTGTTGACTCTCTCTGTCACTTAGTTGTTGATTTGGAGCAAATAACTCTATCTGTCTGAGCCTGTTTTTTCTTTTCTTTAATCTAAAAAATAAGATACTTCCCTTGTAAGAACCCACTCAGGCCTAGTAGCACGGCTGATCAGACCTCTATGAGAGGGCCTCAGTCTCTGTGTGCTAACAGTCGCCTGGAACGCTCATCTCATCCTTCGATTCTGAGTCTGTCTGTCACCTGGTCTCCCTTTGTCTCATAAAGGCCTTTGCTTTTCTTACACTGGCTTGAGACCTCATGTAGTCAAGGTTGAGTACTTCTGGGGAGCCACCTCGCCTTTGTTTTTAGGTTTAAGAGCTCTTTAACCAGACCCTTAGCCTGGTGAAAGGAAGGGCAGTCAGACTGGTGGTCCTGTTAGTGTTTGGGAGTTACTGGCTTTGGTTGGTTCTGGGTGCCCTGTCTCAGCTTCCTTTGCTCCCAGGCATATACACATGACCCAGTGTCTGTTCTCCTGTCACCTCTGTGCCCCTTTCCTCCCATGTTTTGCAGGAGCCTTGACCAGTTGCCCTAACAGCAGCACTGACCCTCACACCATTCTCTTCCCATCTGTGTTTCAGGGGCAATGGCGGCTTCCTGTATCCTCCTACACACTGGGCAGAAGATGCCCCTGATTGGACTGGGCACCTGGAAGAGCGACCCTGGCCAGGTGAGGGATGGGGGCAGAAGAAGGGGGTTCTTGCCCCTCTTCTAGGAAAGGACAGTATTTGGGAGAGGGTTCTCGTGTTTTCTCTCTCACTTCCATCCCTATACTTCACATCTGGTAGGGATAAACCTGGAGGGCGGTGGGAAGAAACAAGGGAAGAAGGGACCCACAGTGAGCTCTTGGCTTCCCCAGCTGATCGAAAGCAGTGGTTAAGGGGCCCAGCAGGGCCTCAGGCATAGGAAGGAGCCTGTTCCCTGGTGATCTGCACTGAGTGCTGTGGAGATGCGGGACTTTTTGCCTGACCCTGGGCTGACCCCTAAGGTGCCATTTATCACCCTGTGCTGTGATCGTGTCTTCTGTTCTACATTTGGTTCCTTACACACAGCAGGTTGTTGTTGTTCAGTTGCTGAGTCCTGTCCAACTCTTTGCAACCCCTTGGACTGCAGCACGCCAGGTTTCCCTGCCCTTCACCATCTCCTCGAGCTTGCTCAGACTCATGTCCATTGAATCGGTGATGCCATCCAACCATCTCATCCTCTGTTGTCACCTTCTCCTCCTGCCATCCCAGTATCAGGGTCTTTTCCAGTGAGTTGGCTCTTTGCATCAGGTGGCCAAATTATTTGAACTTCAGCCTCAGCATCAGTCCCTCCAGTGAATATTCAGGATTGATTTACGTTCAGTTCAGTTCAGTTCAGTCGCTCAGTCGTGTCCGACTCTCCGCGACCCCATGAATCACAGCACGCCAGGCCTCCCTGTCCATCACCAACTCCCGGAGTACACTCAAACTCATGTCCACAGAGTCGGTGATGCCATCCAGCCATCTCATTCTCCGTCGTCCCCTTCTCCTCCCGCCCCCAACCTTTCCCAGCATCACTAATTTGGTCTCCTTGCAGCCCAAGAGACTCTCAGGAGTCTTCTCCAACACCACAGTTCAAAAGCATCAATTCTTCAGTGTTCAGCCTTCTTTATGGTCCAACTCACATCCATACATGACTACTGGAAAAACCATAGCCTTGACTAGATGGACCTTTGTTGGCAAAGTAATGTCTCTGCTTTTTAGTACACTGTCTAGGTTGTCATAGCTGTTCTTCCAAGGAGCAAGTGTCTTTTAATTTCATGGCTGCAGTCACCATCTGCAGTGATTTTAGAGCCCAAGAAAATAAAGTCTGTCACTGTTTCCATTGTTTCCCCGTCTATTTGCCATGAAGTGGTGAGACTGGATGCCATGATCTTAGTTTTCTGAATGTTGAGTTTTAAGCCAGCTTTTTCACTCTCCTCTTTCATCTTCATCAAGAGGCTCTTTAGTTCTTCTTCGCTTTCTGCCTTAAGGGTGGTGTCATCTGCATTATTGATATTTCTCCTGGTAATCTTGATTCCAGCTTCATCCAGCCAGGCATTTTGCATGATGTACTCTGCATATAAGTTAAATAAGCAGGGTGACAATATACAGCCTGATACAGGATGACAATATATAGCGAGATACACACAGCAGGTATCAGTGTTTAAATAATAACTCAGTCAACTGTTTATATCAAAGGTCAGCAGACTGTTTTTTAAAGGACACGGTGGTTAATAATTTAGATTTTATCAGACAACTTGCAAAATACAGGTGGTTATGTACTATAAAACTATTTAAAAATATAAAACTTGTTTTTAGCTCAAGGTCTGAAAAAAAACAAAAGGCAGCTGGTAGCTGGAGTTTAGTAACCCCTGATATAGACCTTTCAGCCCAGGGGAACCTGGGAATGAAAACCTGCTTTCCTAAATGGACACAGGTAGAGACTCAGCTCCCACCTGGGGTGGGGCAGCTCCCACCTGGGTGTTCCTTGTTCTTGGAATCTGAGTCAGAGTTGAGAGAAGTTTGGGAGGAACTCTGGCAGGGACAATGGCCTCTTCTGTCTGGGATTTAGGCTGGGATTGGTGGCGTGGTTGAATGAACTCTGTCTGCTTTTTCTCCCTTTGCTTTCCTAGAGTCTGGTGCTGTAGGCAGGCACTGACACTGCTTGGGACAAGTCCAGGAGCTAGACGAAGGCTGGGGGTGGAGGCCAGAGCCAGGGCCAAGATGGGGTCAGGGATGGAGGGGTGGGAAATGGGATGGAGTAGGGTCGGTGAGAAGGGCACATGTCTGGATAGTAACAACTGCACCTAAATGGGGATCTTGAGTGGCAGGGGGCCTAACACCCTTGGATCTGCTCCTAATCCCGTGTTTCTAGTCTGGTTTTTAACAAATTGACTGACCATCAACCTCCTTGGTGACTGCTTTATTCTCTTTTTGTGGGGGACTCTGGGCCCAGCTTCCATCTCACTTTTCCACCTTCCTTAGTTTTCTCTTCTCCCCGCCTCACCTCTTCTGCCTGTCTGAGCCATGGTCTATATGGCTTCCCCTTTAAATATATACATATATTTAAAATGGAATTTAAATTTTATGTGTATGATTTTTTTATTTACACGTTTTTGGCTGCACTGGGTCTTTGCTGCACACAGACTGTCTCTAGTTGCAGTGCAGTGAGCGGGGACTGCTCTCCAGTTATGGTGCATGGGCTTTTCGTTGCAGTGGCTTCTCATATTGTGCAGCATGGGCTCTAGTCTCCCCAGCTCAGTAGCTGCAATGCACCGGCTTAGTTGCTCCATGGCATGTAGAATCTTCCTGGACCAGGGGTGGAACCCATGTCCCCTGCTTTGGCAGGTGGATTCTTAACCACTGGACCACCAGGGAAGTCCCCACAGGCTTCCTAAGGATCTGTCTCCATGTGGCCTTGCTCTAGGAAGTACTTACCTGTGTATCACATTTCCCTAACCAGCTCCTCAGGGTTGGGACCTATCTCTATGACTATACTTCTGCTTTCTGTCCTGTTAATGTACCATCCATCTTCTGAGCATCTAGCAGGGAACATATTGTTAGTTTTTGCTGGGCCCTGCTGAGATTGCTTGGATAGGAAGGAACCTTGGAAGTTAGTGGGGAGGAGGAAAAAGGTTTGGGGTCTCCACAGAGACTTCTGGTCCCCAAGACTGAAGCCATCTTCTGTCTTCTCACTTCCACCGTGTGGATGACTACAGCGGCAAATTCCTGCCCCCTCCCCCATCGGTGACCCTCAGGAGGGCAGTTTCTGGTCCAGGCCAACAGAGTTAAAACTTTTGCTTTTCTCACCTGGCAGGTTAAAGCAGCTATTAAGTATGCCCTGAGTGTAGGCTACCGCCACATTGACTGTGCTGCTATCTATGGCAATGAGACTGAAATCGGGGAAGCCCTGAAGGAGAATGTGGGACCTGGCAAGGTGAGGACTGAGGCTATAGAGGGGTGGGTGAGAAGACTCAGAGGCTGGGGCTAAGGGCTGACTAGAGGGATCTGGCATCAGCTTCCTTCTAATGCTTCTCCCAAAGGTGAGGGTGGGCAAGACTGGGTGCCCTTGACTCTTCTAACTGTGACTCTGTCCCCTGTACCAGTTGGTGCCTCGGGAGGAGCTCTTTGTGACTTCCAAGCTGTGGAACACAAAGCACCACCCTGAGGATGTGGAGCCTGCCCTCCGGAAGACACTTGCTGACCTGCAGCTGGAGTATCTGGACCTGTACCTGATGCACTGGCCTTACGCCTTTGAGTGAGCCTTGCCAGGGTCTTCATCTAGGAATCAGGAGTTGGGGGAGTCATGTTGGTAACTTTTTGTAAGTTACAGGAGCAGAGCAAGAGAGGAGCACTCAGTCTTTTCTGCTACAGTCTAGCTACAGGAAAAAGGAGTGCCGCTTCACATGGCATGTATTAGGGTATATACAGATGAGTCCTCCTGCTGCCTTTATACATTGGGGAAATGTTCTAGCTTTTGCTGCGCTCAGCCTGGGATTGCAGTAGAGTAAGTTCCCACAGAGGGTGTGGGAGGAGACGACCATAGCTCCGTGCTCTGTACTTGAAGAAGGCTGTAGGAGCCTGCAATGCGGTTTCCCGAGGCGGGGCAGAAGGAGTTAAGGATGACTTCCCAGAGTGGAGGGGATATAATCTATGTCTAGGAAGAAGAGAAGGGGCAATGGGCATTCCATATGGAGTTAACACTTGGATCATGACCTGGAAAGGTGAAAAACCACGCTTGTTTCTCATTCTTGGCCCTTTACCCTTTCTGGGATGTAGAATGGCTGGACGGGTGGGTAGACAGGAGCCTGGCATGTGTGCCCACACCTGGGGGGCTGTCTTTTACTCAGGCGGGGAGACAGCCCCTTCCCTAAGAATGCTGATGGGACTATACGCTATGACTCCACCCACTACAAGGAGACCTGGAGGGCTCTGGAGGCACTGGTGGCTAAGGGGCTGGTGCGGGCTCTGGGCCTGTCCAACTTCAACAGTCGGCAGATTGACGACGTGCTCAGCATGGCCTCTGTGCGCCCAGCTGTCCTGCAGGTGAGCACAGCAAAGCAGATCAGTTGGTTTGGGGATGGTGTGCATGTATATGTGTGTATGTGTGTGTGTGCTTGTGTATAAATGAACATGAGGGAGCAGATGATGAGTTTACTTCAGGAAATAGCTTAAAAGTTGTCAGAAGTGTTGGTGCAGAAATCCTCTCAAGTGTGGGAAGAGAATGAAATAGACAATGGAAAACTGTCTAGAGAGTGAGAAAAGCAGAGTGAGGGGAAGTGGGGGGTCAGCAATTCAGGGTTGGTCAGAACGTGTATGTCCGGGTGGGGCCAGCAAGCCAGCTGCAGCCATCCCGTGGTGATAGGTTGTTTCTTGGCTTAGGTGGAATGCCACCCATACCTGGCTCAGAATGAGCTGATTGCCCACTGCCAAGCACGAGGCCTGGAGGTGACTGCTTATAGCCCTCTGGGCTCCTCTGATCGTGCGTGGCGTGATCCTGAGGAGCCTGTCCTGCTTAAGGAGCCAGTGGTCCTGGCACTGGCTGAAAAGCATGGTCGGTCTCCAGCTCAGATCTTGCTCAGGTATGAGCAGTCTTAGGGAAAGACAATCAGGTTAGGGAGAGGGCTCCTGGGCTGGGAGGCACGGGTTGAGGGGTTCCAAATGCCTGAATGAGAATCTTGCCGTGTCATCTCAGGAGAGGCCATTCTGAGGCTCGTTCCCTCTTCCAGTGGGGCTTGGGGGTTCTAGGAGCTCTGAGAAGGCTGTATGGAGGACAGAATGCTCATGAGTACTGACATTTACTTCCATCCCCCACTTAGGTGGCAGGTCCAGCGGAAAGTGAGCTGTATCCCCAAGAGTGTCACGCCTTCCCGAATCCTTGAGAACATCCAGGTACTTGATGTGTCTGTCCTGTCTTCTTTAGCCCATTGGGACACAGTCTGACCCTGACTCTGGCTAAGAAGGCAGTGGTCTGGAACCCCAACTTCCACTCACAAAACTGGCTTTCCTGACCTCACCTTCCATTCCCAGGTGTTTGACTTCACCTTTAGCCCAGAGGAGATGAAGCAGCTGGATGCCCTGAATAAAAATTTGCGATTCATTGTGCCCATGGTTACGGTGAGTGTGTATCACCCCCCAGAATCAGGGAATGTGAGATTCGGGGCAGGATTCTGGCCTAAGTCTGGCCTCCATATTGCTGAGTAGAGGCTTGGCAGGATGATATTGTTGGTAAGATTGCTGTCCTGGACACAGTGGGCTGTTTTTTGGTTTTTTTTTTATTGAGCTCCCAGAAGTAATCTGGTTCAGGGATAAGGCATTTAGCCTGTGAGTTCCAGTCCTGACTCTCAATACCTTGCAACCTAGAGCAAGTGATTTAACTTCTGCCCAGTTCCTGACACGTAACAATTTCTCAGTATAAGTGGGGCATTCTTAACCTTGTTAGAAAGGGAAATAAACAGTTCCTTATCCCAGCTGAGACTGTACACTTGTAGGCATAGAGTCAGCCATGTGCCAGGCTGTGGGTTTGGTGCTGGAATGCTGTTGGTGCCGTGGCATCTCTGAGGCTAGGTCCCTGCCACTGACATCTGTCATAGTGCTGTACACAGGTGAGGCTGTTCAGGAAGATTCTTGGGAAAAGATGTCCTGGAATCTCTAACTAGGAGGACGGGCAGGGTGCGGGAATGTCACCTCCTACTAATGGAGTCATCTGTCTGTCTTTCCAGGTGGATGGGAAGAGGGTCCCAAGAGATACAGGGCACCCTCTGTACCCCTTCAATGACCCATATTGAGACCACAGCTTCCTGGCTTCCTTTTCATCTCTCCGGCTGTAAGGTCCTGCCATCCCCAGAAAGGAGTTAATAAAGCCCTTGGAGTATCCATCCATGCTACTTGCTTGTCTTATTTGTCTGGTCAGACTTGGTATGGAAATTGTTTCTCTTTGGGATGCTGGGTGTGACCTGCCCTGAGCCCAAACACCCTTATTGTTTCTTGATTCTGGAGAAACAAGCATGTAGCTGAATTCCATTTCCACTTTCATAGTTCAGTTCAGTTCAGTCGCTCAGTCCTGTCTGACTCTTTGCGACCCCATGAACCGCAGCAAGCCAGGCCTCCCTGTCCATCACCAACTCCCGGAGTCCACCCAAACCCATGTCCATTGTGTCGGTGATACCATCCAACCATCTCATCCTCCAGCGTCCCTTTCTCCTCTTGCCCTCAATCTTTCCCAGCATCAGGGTCTTTTCAAAATGAGTCAGGTGGCCAAAGTATTCGAGTTTCAGCTTCAACATCAGGCCCTCCAATGAACACCCAGGACTGATCTCCTTTAGGATGGACTGGTTGGATCTTGCAGTCCAAGGGACTCTCAAGAGTCTTCTCCAACACCACAGTTCAAAAGCATTAATTCTTCGGCGCTCAGCTTTCTTTATAGTCCAAGTCTCACATACATACATGACCACTGGAAAAACCATAGCCTTGACTAGACTGACTTTTGTTGGCAAAGTAATGTTTCTGCTTTTTAATATGCTGTCTAGGTTGGTCATAACTTTCATGTTAGATATATTAGTGGAGTATCGCCATCTAGTGGTGTCTATTAGCATTGCATGCCGCCCCAGAGTAGTCTTTATGAGAACTACAAAAATTGGTCACTTACGGTCTGAGATCAGAGTCCTGTGGTTTCTTGGCCCTACTGGGCATGAGTCTTGAGTTCCCATACCCTGCCCTTCCTCCTAGTTAGTACCTAGATTTATGAATATGAAGAGCCAAAAAAAACTTAAATTCTGAAGTTTGGGAGTCCCTTGGAGAATCCGGACAGAGGCTTTTTCTCTCAGACACTACAGCCAATGTGCATAGGCTACCTGAAGGAGGCAGAGTCAGCACCAAAGCTTGTTACTGTACCTAAGTCCTATCTTATACAATTTATGGTCCCACCAGAGACTACTGAGATTTTAGGAGGGTTTTTTGGAAAAACCCTCTAAACTCCAATCATACAAAACTCAGTTTTCTAGTTGAACCATTGCTCTTCATTCAGAAGATATTAATGGAGTCCTTATATGGGTTAGACACAAATGCTAGGCCCTGGGGATATAGCTATAACTAAGACACAGGTCCCTGCAGTTTACTTGAGATGGACTAAGTAATTACATAATTAGTTTAATTACAGTTGGCAGAAGTGCTGTGAAAAAGCACAGAGCAAGAAGCCTACTGATTTAATTGGCTGATTTAAAAGATCTGAAGGATGAGTAGGGAATAATTTGTTAAAAGAGGTGAGAGTGGAAATAGTGTTCCGTGCAAATTGGATAGCTTGGGGGAAAACTTTGTAACTGGAAGAAGCTATTGAAAAAACCTAAAGAAGTCTTCTGTAACAAACAGAAGGGGGTGGTGGGGTGTGTGGAATGGCATGAAATAATGCTGGAATAAGATAGGAACCTGATGCTGGAAGGCCTAGGAGACTGGGTTAAGATTTTAGGTTTTTTAATCCTGAATGCAGCAGGAAGCTATGGAAGAGTTTTGAGCAGGAATAACATGGCATGATTTGTATCTTAGAAATACAGCATGGCTGCTCTTGCCTTCTGAGATGGCCCATGCTCATGCTCTGTGGAATGTGTTTCTCTCTAAATATATCCCCTTCTTGTCTATCAAAAAAAAAAAAAGGAAGAAATAACAGCACTAGAGCAGTGGGGAAAATGGATTAGCAGAGTAAAAAGTTGTTGGAGGGAGGCATGTTGCAAGTTAGTCTTTTTTAATTTTATTAATAGTATAGTCAAAGCTATGGTTTTTCCAGTAGTCATGCATGGATATGAGAGTTGGACCATAAAGAAGGCTGAGCACTGAAGAATTGATGCTTTCAAACTGTGGTGCTAGAGTAGACTTGAGAGTCCCTTGGACTGCAAGGAGACCAAACCAATCAAGCCTAAAGGAAGGACTGGTGCTGAAACTGAAGTTCCAAAATTTTGACCACCTGATGTGAAGAGCCAACTCATTGGAAAAGACCCTGATGCTGGGAAAGATTGAGGGCAAGAGAAGAAGGGGGCAACAGAGGATGAGATGGTTGAATGGCATCACTGACTCAATGGACATGAATTTGAGCAAACTTCAGGGTATAGCGAAGGACAGGGAAGACTGACATACTGTAATCTGTGGGGTCTCAGAGTTGGACATGGCTTAGCGACTGAACAATAGTTGATTTACAATGTTGTGCCAATCTCTGCAGTACTGCAGTGACTCTTAAATACATATGAACATTCTTAGGGCTTCCCAGGTGACACTAGTGGTAAAGAACCTGCCTGCTAATGCAGGAGACAAAAGAGACTTGGGTTCAGTCCCTGGGTTGGGAAGATTCCCCTGGAGGAGGGCATGGCAACCCACTTCAGTATTCTTGCCTGGAAAATTCCACAGACAGAGGAGCTTGGCAGGCTATAGTCCACAGAGTCACAAAGAGTCGGACATGACTGAAGTGACATGCACATGTACATTCTTACTTTTTATGTTCTTTTCTGTCATGGTTATTAACAGAATATTGAATATAGTTTCCCATGCTATACACTGGGGCTTCCCTGGTGGCTCAGACAGTAAAGAATCTGCCTGCAATGCAGGAGACCTGGGTTTGATCCCTGGGTCAGGAAGAGCCCCTGGAGAAGGCAATGGCTACCCACTCTAGTATTCTTGCCTGGAGAATTCCATGGACAGAGGAGCCTGGTGAGTGACAGTCCATGGATACATTAAGACAGTCAATGGATACATCCATTCTAGATTTAATAGTTTACATCTAGCAACCTGAGAAGTTAGTCTTTCATCTCTGGTCCTTTCTACCTGGAACCTGTTAGCCCACTGTTGGGTGAACATCTATTATTAAACATCCCATTTAGCTGTCACTTCTCTGGAACATCTTTCCTGATCTCACTCTCCCCAGGTGGCTTGCTGTATGATTCCGTAGCCTCCTTGTACCCTTTCGTGATCCAAGTTTCCACAGTTAGGAGGTAGTGTGAGTTTGAAGTGTATTAGTTTGTTGGGGCTGCCGTGACAGTACCACAGAATGGGTGATTTAAACAACATAAATTTGTATTCTTACAGTTTTGGAAATTTAGAAGTCTGAGATCAAAGCAGGATAGGTTCCCTCTGGTGTAACAGAAGGGTTGTTCTAGGCTTCTCTCCTTGGCTTGTAGATGGACATCTCCCTGTGACTTTATATTGTCTGTCTTCTGTATACATCTGTGTCCAAATTTCTTTTTTTGTTTGTTTGAGTTTTTTTGTTTTATTTTTTGGCTATGCTGCATGGCTTGTGAAATCTTTGTTTCCCGACCAGGGACTGAACCCAGGCCCCAGCAGTGAACAGGTAGGGTCCTAACCACTGGACTGCCAGGAAATTCCCTGTGCCCAAATTTCTTATAAGGCAGTCATATTTAATTAGGGCCCATCATAATGATCTCATTATAACTGACGACCCTGTCTCCATGTACAGTCACATTCTGAGGTATTAAGGGTTAGTACTTAAGCATAGGGGCTTCCCTGGTGGCTCAGAGGTAAAGAATCCTCCTGCAGTATAGGAGCTGGCCTGCAGTGCAGGAGACGGGGGTTCAATCCCTGAGTAGGGAAGATCCCCAGGAGGAGGAAATGGCAACCCACTCCAGTATCCTTGCCAGAATAATCCTATGATTATCCTGATGGGCTGCAGTCTATGGGGTCACAAGAGTCAACCCTACTTAGCAACTAAACCACCACCACCATAGGAATTTGAGGGAGGAGGACACAATTCAGCTCATATCAGGAAGTGAAAGTTGTCATAACATCAAATTATTCACGAGTAAACTGACTATATTTAGAAATCATTCTTGACTCACACATCTCACCTTGCTGAATGTTAGCATTTCTCTATTGACATCTTTGTCTAAATCACTGAGCAGTACAGTGCATATCCACTGAAAAATGAAATTGCACATCTTGCAAAAGATAACAAGTCTTTATGAAGCAATGAAGTGATATTGGGAACTTAACACATCATACCCAAAACAATAGAAAAGTGAGGGTCTGACAGTTAATTGGGAAAGAAAATCAAAGATTAAGACACTAGATTTCAAAAGAAGATACTTGGCTTATCAAAGTATTAAGGACGGACTTTGAGAAAACCATGACGTCCTTGGGACTTCCCTGGTAGTCCAGTGGTTAAGACTCTGAACTTCCAATGTAGGGGATGTGGGTTTGACCCCTTGTCAGGGAACTAAGGTCCTATGTACCATGCAGTACAGCCCAAAACAACAGCAACAAACTATGAGGTCCTGAAGTAGTTTTGCAAAAAGGATTCTTCATATGACTGTTTTGAGTAAAAGACCAGAGACTCATTTTAAAATGCGACTTTCCTGGGGAAGGAAATGGCAACCCACTCCAGTGTTCTTGCCTGGAGAATCCCAGGGACGGGGCAGCCTGGTGGGCTGCCGTCTATGGGGTTACACAGAGTTGGACACGACTGAAATGACTTAGCAGCAGCAGTGTTTACTAAGACTCACTGCTGAGACAGTTCCTTGTTACGTGATACTGCTAAAAGATTTAATTAAGTTATTAAAAATGACACTCTAGTTTCTAAGGCTTATCTCAGTAACCAATCTTCCGATAAAGGTCGGATGCTCCATAATGTACAACCAGGAGATTAACACCAGACTATAATCATTTAACGAATGAAGTCAGGTGACTTGGGGTATACCAGGCTTTATCTAATGAAAGTTCTTGACTTATAATTCTTATTTTACTAATAACTGCTAGCTATGGCTATATTATTTCTATGTCACTTGTTTCACTGAGCCTATGATATAATGCTGAACTGACAGTTCCATATGAGATCGATAATTGTAATAATGTGACTCTGGGTATGAGAAAAAGCAACAAGAGGAAATATTTTCCTGGACCAGGAGGCTAGTAAGACAGTGGTCCAGAGATTTTTGCTACTTGCAAGGCCTGGTCCAATTTTAGCACACTGAGTGGCCCATCACTTCCCTAGACCTGGGAATGAGCCTTCCCAGCACCATGGGACACAATGGCCATGAAATGGTGTCACATGGTCAGATATGTGGCTATGAAGGGACCCTGCTGACTGGAAGTTGGTACTTGCCAACTGCCTCTACAAAGATTACATCATGACCATTGCAAGCTGCTGACCTTCAACACCCCCTGAAAGAAGTTCAGGGTGAAAATCAGGAATGAGGCACTCTGCTCTGAAAAAAAAAAAAAAACTGGCAGAACAGGCCTTCAGATAGTTAGATCTTTTCAGAAAAAGGTTTTATGAGTTCCAATTCTTGCATCTTCTCATACCTAGAAAAACACTGACATCATTAATGGTGAAATCTGCTTTGGCTATTAAAAAAAAATTTTTTTTTTACAATTGAAAGTCAAAATCGAGTAGCTATGGTTCAGACATCCTGGGAAATAACTATTTCCCAGATATCCTGACAGAGAAGGCAATGGCAAGCCACTCCAGTACTCTTGCCTGGAAAATCCCATGGACGGAGGAGCTTGGTGGGCTGCAGCCCATGGGGTCGCTAAGGGTCGGACACGACTGAGCGACTTCACTTTCACTTTTCACTTTCACACATTGGAGAAGGAAATGGCAACCCACTTCAGTGTTCTTGCCTGGAGAATCCCAGGGATGGGGGAGCCTGGTGGGCTGCCGTCTGTGGGGTCGCACAGAGTCGGACATGACTGAAATGACTTAGCTGCAGCAGCAGATATCCTGAAAAATGATATTATGGGTGTGATTTCAGATTAGACACTGTGACCTAATGTAGAACTTAATGCTCCTGTAATGCATTTTTGCTTCTGTACTTTGCTTGCTGCTCGTAAAACCAAAGTTACTCCATTTTAAGATAAGGTTGTTTTTAAGTAAAGATTCCTAAAATTGTTTTTGAAAAAATTAAATAAAACTAAAAAAAAAAAATGCGACTTGCCTTTATAAGACTACATTCTAGAAGGAAGGGGTTGCTCACCGGCCAGAGGCTAGCACCACCACATTCCATTCCTTATATCAAGATTCCTTATACAGAAGTACAATCTTAAACCCCTCTCAGAAACTGCTCTGTGGTCTGCAAGGGAGGAGGGGCTATCTCACATTCAAGTAGGAAAAATGAGACCTTGTGATGTTCTGCAGGAGAAGGAATGTGAACCTTGTAGTCAGTCAGGCAAACTGAAAGAGAATACTTGGAAAAATGGGACTAATAACATACATTTGAAAGAGATCACAATATTTGTGCAGGAAAATGTGATCTATGGAGTCCTCACATTTGTCCAAAGCAGTAAAACATTGAAAATTTCTTTGTTTGAGATGTTTACTTCTAGAATGTTCATGATAAGTTCTGTTGATTTTCCTCTTTGAGGATCATCTGCACTCTGACATCTGTATATTCATGAGGCTATAAATGTGCCTGTACAGACATGTCTTTGTTTTATTTCACTGCCCCTTGGGCCTTTGGCTAATCAAGGTTTTAATAGGTTGTTTTATACAACATGACAAGTAAACCTGAACTAGTATAATGAGAACAGGAGAGCATTTTTTTTCAGGATAATTAATGCACTTTTGTTATTATTGTTGTTGTTTGGTTGCTAAGTTGTGTCTGACTCTTTTGCAGCCCCATGGACTGTAGCCTGCCAGGCTCCTCTGTCCATGGGATTTCCCAGACAAGAATACTGGAGTGAGTTGCCATTTCCTTCTCCAGGGGATCTTCCCTACCCAGGGATTGAATCCACTTCTCAATTACATTTAAATCTCATCCTGTTTCATTTCCCTACATCCAGGATTTATCTGAATTAATTAAACAGTTCTCAATAGAGTGGAGAACCAAGGCTGTTTAATTTTAGAGATGTTTATTTTGTTTTTCTTTTTTTCCTTTCTTGTGTGGGATCTTCCTGGACCAGGGATTGAACCCATGTCTCCTGCATTGGCAGGTGGATTCTTTACCACTGAGCCACCAGGGAAGCCCTAGGGATGTTTCTTTCTAATTGACTGTTCAGTTTAATAATTTGTGTTGACAACAGTGTAAACATCACCATGAGCTATGAACATGAGGTCAAGAGCCATTCAATTCTTCCACAACAGAGGTAGATGATACTTCTGTGTGTGGAGATCCAGGGTGTCACTTTTTGCATTAAAGCTTTGCTCTAGTATTTCAGAGATATTAAAATGACTTGTGCTGACCAATAAAAGGAAAAATTATGTGTTGGTTCCAAGTGAATGCTTTAAGAGCAAGTGTACCTTCCAACATATTATCGCTTTCCATCTGAAATGGTGACAAGCAATACTCTACATTATAATTTATGGTCGCTGTTTCATCAGCTTGAGACCCAGAGTGAGGATGACACAAAGCAAAGGCTCCAGCTCATGTGAGATGAAAATACAGTATGAGTGAAGACTGAATCTTTTTGAATGAAGACATTGAAGTTTTGGGGTTACTTGCTACTGCAGCAAAATTTACCCTGTCTTGATTAGTGCAGTTAGCTAATACTTTATTTAGGATATATGCAATGACATTCATAAGTGAAAGAAGCTGGCAACTCTGTTTTTTATATTTTTCTATTTTTAGAATCAAGAATACATTACCTTTTGGACTTCCCTGGCAAAAAGTAATTAAGTCTGTGATTCCCTGGTCCAATGATTAAGACTGTGTTTCAACTGCAGGAGGCACAGGTTCAATTCCTGGTCAAGGAACTAAGATCCCACGTGACCTGTGGAATGCCCTCCCCCCCAGCTCCATTGCTATGTATGAATGCGTGTGCTCAACCCACCATTTTAATTGGAAGTCTTCCCTAAATCTATTAATAAAAATCAGGGTTCTGGACTTCCCTGGTGGCACAGTGGATAAGAATCTGACTGCTAATGCAGGGGACATGGGTTTGATCCCTGCTCCGGGAAGATCTCACATGCCTTGATGCAACTAAGCTCAAGCTCCACAAATACTGAGCTCCTGCTCTAGAGCCTGTGAGCCACAACTACTAAGCCTGAATACTGCAATCACTAAAGCCTGAGCACCTAGAGCCTGTGCTGCACAATGAAGAGTAGCCCCCACTAGCCTGTGCAAAGAAACAAAGACCTAACACTGCCAAAAAACCCAAAAATTATCCTAGAAAAGTTTTTTTTCCCCTACGTATGGAAATGTTTCTTGAAAATATGTTGTGAGAGTGATAGTCACTCAGTCATATCTGACTCTTTGTGATCCCATGGACGGTAGCTCACCACACTCCTCTGTCCATGGAATGTATTAACCTCACCTATAAAGCCATCTGGGCATTTGAGGGAAATGGTAAGTCAACTACCATTTTCAAACGTGTATTATTTATTGATCTACTTAAAGTCTCTGTTGCTTCTTGTGCCAGTTTTGGCACTTTTTTCCTAGGATCACTCCATTCAGTTCAGTTGTCGCTCAGTCGTGTCCGACTCTCCGCGACCCCATGAATCACAGCACGCCAGGCCTCCCTGTCCATCACCAACTCCCGGAGTACACTCAAACTCATGTCCACAGAGTCGGTGATGCCATCCAGCCATCTCATTCTCCGTCGTCCCCTTCTCCTCCCGCCCCCAACCTTTCCCAGCATCACAGTCTTTTCCAGTGAGTCAACTCGTCGCATGAGGTGGCCAAAGTATTGCAGTTTCAGCTTTAGCATCAGTCCCTCCAATGAACATCCAGGATTGATCTCCTTTAGAATGGACTGGTTGGATCTCCTTGCAGTATAAGGGACTCTCAAGAGTCTTCTCCAACACCACAGTTCAAAAGCATCAATTCTTCGGCGATCAGCTTTCTTCACAGTCCAACTCTCATATCCATACATGACCACGGGAAAAACCATTGCCTTGACTAGATGGACCTTGGTTGGCAAAGTAATGTCTCTGCTTTTTAATATACTATCAAGGTTGGTCATAACTTTCCTTCCAAGGAGCAAGCGTCTTTTAATTTCATGGCTGCAATCAGCATCTGCAGTGATTTTGGAGCCCAAAAAAACAAAGTCTGACACTGTTTCCACTGTTTTTCCATCTATTTCCCATGAAGTGATGGGACCAGATGCCATGATCTTTGTTTTCTGAATGTTGAGCTTCAAGCCAACCTTTTCACTCTCCTCTTTCACTTTCCTCAAGAGGCTTTTGAGTTCCTCTTCACTTTCTGCCATAAGGGTAGTGTCATCTGCATATCTGAGGTTATTGATATTTCTCCCAGCAATCTTGATTCCAGCTTGTGCTTCTTCCAGCCCAGCGTTCCTCATGATGTACTCTGCATATAAGTTAAATAAGCAAGGTGACAATATACAACCTTGACGTACACCTTTTCCTATTTGGAATCAGTCTGTTGTTCCATGTCCAGTTCTAACTATTGCTTCCTGACCTGCATACAGGTTTCTCAAGAGGCAGGTCAGGTGGTCTGGGATTCCCATCTCTTTCAGAATAGGATCACTCCATTAGGTTTTCAAATTTATTAGCATATAGCTATTATTAATACAATTATCTTTCTAGTATACTTATTTCTTCTGTACTTTCTTTTTTTTTTGTATTTGCCATCTGTATTTTTCTATTTTTATAATTTTTTTCAAAGACCTAGTTTCTAGTTATGTTAATCTTTTATTTCTCTCTGTTGATTCCTGTCCTGTCTTTCTTATGTCCTTTCCTTCTTTTTAAAACTAATTAATTAATTTTTGGTTGCATGGGGTCTTCACTGCTGCACCAGGGCTTTCGCTAGCTGGAGCGAATGGGGGCTACCCTTCATTGCAGTGCTTCTCATTGTGGTGGCTTGTCTTGTTGCGGTGTACAGGCTTCAGTAGTTGCAGCACACAGACTCAGTTGCTCAAAGGCATGTGGAATCTTCCCAGACCAGGGATTGAACCTGTGTCCCCTGCAGCGGCAGGCAGATTCTTATCCATTGTACAACCAGGGAAGTCTCCTTCATGTTTTAACCCAAGGGATATTTATATTATTTGTACAATATATAAATGTTAATTTACAATGCAGTAAAATTTTGTGGATAGAGAAGATAGTCTACATGATAATGATTCTTTAGAATGTTTGAGGCTTTCTTTGTGGCCTAATACATGGTCCATTTTTGTAAGTGATCCATGATGTTTGAATATAATGTGCATTTGCTGTTTTTCATATTTGTTTTTGGCTGTGCTGGATCTTAGTTGCATGCAGGGTCTTCAGTTGTAGCATGAGGGATCTAGTACCCTGACCAAGGTTCCAGCCCAGGCCCCCTGCTTTGGAAGCATGGCGTCTTAGGCACTGGACCACCGGAAAGTCCCTGTATTTGCTGTTTTTTGAGTATAGATTTCTATAGATTTCAGTGACTGAGCACACACACACAAACACACTAGAGCGTGTCGATAATATTGGTCATGTCTTCTCTATTTCTGTTTATATTTTCGTCTGCTTGTTTCTGAGTGACATGAGTTAAAAATTTTCAACTACAATTATTGATTTAGCTCTATTTCTTTTGAAATTCTTATAGTCTTGGCTTGATATATGATGGAAATATCTAAGAACTTTATTTTACTCTTATATAACATTTTTGGAGTAAGTAGACCAGAGCTTGTACAGTGGCTCTGCGATGCTAGGAAATAGTCCATGGGGTCGAAAAAAGTTGACCACAGCTGAGCGACTTTCACTTTCAAGCATCTTACTGATTTGTCATTCCTGGTGCATCACACTTATTGACTTTGTCCAAGTTGGTTCACCACTATGTCTTCTGGAAAGACAAGCCCCTTCCCTCTGATGTCGCTACATGGAAGTTGCACATGTTACTTCTGTTCACTTTCCTTTGACCAGAATGTGAGCACTTCTAGTTCCAAGGGACATTGACAATTTTGGTTTTTTGTTCTGGTGGCTATGCACCAAAATGAATGCATAAATAAATAAAAATCAGGGTTCTATTTACTACTATAGGAGAGAAAAATAGATAGTGGAAGACAACTAGGAGTCTATCACAAGGTCTCAGTATTTTGTATGTGGTCATTCATTTAATCCCTTTCTTTCCTATATACTTCTTCTACCCTCAACTTTCACTTAGTTCAACCTCCTGTTTTACCCTCTCCAAAAAATAAACTTCCAGTTTTCCATTGCCTTGGGGAAGACAATTTGTCAGCCTAACCCTGGAGTTGGTGATGGACAGGGAGGCCTGGCGTGCTGTGGTTCATGGGGTCGCAAAGAGTCGGACACGACTAAGCGACTGAATTGAACTGAACTGAACTGAACCTGCTTTTTAAAGCCCTGGGAGACGCAGGTTTGATCCCTGGGTCAGGAAGATCCCCTGAAGGAGGAAATGGCAACTCACTCCAGCATCCTTGCCTGGAAAATCCTATGGACAGAAGAGCCTGGTCTGCTACAGTCCATGGGGTCACAGAGTTGGATACAACGAGTAACAGCATGGACACATGTACAATGTTCTCCCTCCTCAATCCCTGATTTTTTTTCTTCCCATACTCTTAAAAGAACCTGCTGCAACCAATTCATGAGCCTTTTGTTACTTCTCTATTGTCAACCCAATTGCTTCTTGGCGTTCCCATTGGGATTCTCTCTCTCTCTCTTTAATGATTTAATTTATTTATTCATGGCTGTGCTGGGTCTTTATTGCTATGCGGGGGCTTTCCCTAATTGTGGCGAGCAGGGACTACTTTCTAGTTGAGGTGCACAGACTTCTCACTGTGGTGGTTTCTGTTGTGGCCCAGCATGAGCTCAAGGGCATACAGGTTTCAGTAGCTGCGGCTTGAGGGCTCTAGAACACAGGCTCAATAGCAGTGCCTACTTGGCTGCAGCAAGTGAGATCTTCCTGAACCAGGGATTGAACCCATGTCTCTCGCATTGGCAGGTGGATTCTTTATTACTGAGCCACCAGGGAAGCCTGAATTCTCCTTTCGTAGGTGCTAGGTCAGTTACTACTTGTCCATCTCATTTCCAATTTTAAAAATTTTGTTGCTATTGTTTCCTTTCCTATTCTCTGTGATCTTGCCAGTCTATCTTTAAAAACAAATTTAAAGTTTCTTTATTGCTATGTAGACAGGTTTCAAAGGGCATGGGTATAAATGTGTTCAACACACCATCTTTAACTGGAAGTCCTCCCTAAATCATGTTAAATATAATTTTAAAATTACTTACTATGAAATCTTGTGGCTTGTTTTTGGCCGCTGCTTTTGGGATCATATTTCCCCAACCTTGGTCCTTAGCAGTGAAGCATAGAGTCAACCACTGGAGTGCCAGAAAATTCCCCAAATCTTGGTTTCTATTTTAAGTAGATATATTTTAAGTAAAACTCTTTCCAGTTCTAATTATGATTATATTGATTATTTTATTCATTCATTGAATAAGTTCATTTTGGACACCTAGTATGCATCAACCACTGGTAAATCCATTGGGCATTTAGTTGTAAATAAGAAAGACTAGAGATCTCTTTAAGAAAATTAGAGATTCCAAGGGAACACTTCATGCAAAGATGGGCTCGATAAAGGACAGAAATGGTATGGACCTAACAGAAGCAGAAGATATTAAGAAGAGGTGGCAAGAATACACAGAAGAACTGTACAAAAAAGATCTTCACGACCAAGATAGTCACGATAACGTGATCACTGACCTAGAGCCAGACATCTTGGAATGTGAAGTCAAGTGGGCCTTAGAAAGCATCACTACGAACAAAGCTAGTGGAGGTGATGGAATTCCAGTTGAGCTACTTCAAATCTTGAAAGATGATGCTGTGAAAGTGCTGCACTCAGTATGCCAGCGAATTTGGAAAACTCATCAGTGGTCACAGGACTGGAAAAGGTCAGTCTTCATTCCAATCCCAAAGAAAGGCAATGCCGAAGAATGCTCAAACTACTGCACAATTGCACTCATCTCACACGCTAGTAAAGTCATGCTCAAAATTCTCCAAGCCAGGCTTCACCAATATGTGAACCGAGAACTCCCAGATGTTCAAGCAGGTTTTAGAAAAGGCAGAGGCACCAGAGATCAAATTGCCAACATCCGCTGGATCATGGAGAAAGCAAGAGAGTTCCAGAAAACATCTATTTCTGCTTCATTGACTATGCCAAAGCCTTTGACTGTGTGGATCACAATAAACTGTGGAAAATACTGAAAGAGATGGGAATACCAGACCACCTGACCTGACTCTTGAGAAACCTGTATGCAGGTCAAGAAGCAAAAGTCAGAACTGTACATGGAACAACAGACTGGTTCCAAATAGGAAAAGGAGTGCGTCAAGGCTGTATATTGTCACCTTGCTTATTTAACTTATATGCAGAGTACATCATGAGGAACGCTGGGCTGGAAGAAGCACAAGCTGGAATCAAGATTGCTGGGAGAAATATCAATACTCAGATATGCAGATGACACTACCCTTATGGCAGAAAGTGAAGAGGAACTCAAAAGCCTCTTGTTGAAAGTGAAAGAGGAGAGTGAAAAGGTTGGCTTGAAGCTCAACATTCAGAAAACAAAGATCATGGCATCTGGTCCCATCACTTCATGGGAAATAGATGGAAAAACAGTGGAAACAGTGTCAGACTTTGTTTTTTTGGGCTCCAAAATCACTGCAGATGCTGATTGCAGCCATGAAATTAAAGATGCTTACTCCTTGGAAGGAAAGTTATGACCAACCTTGAGAGTATAAAAAGTATAAAAAGCAGAGACATTACTTTGCCAACCAAGGTCCATCTAGTCAAGGCAATGGTTTTTCCCGTGGTCATGTATGGATGTGAGAGTTGGACTGTGAAGAAAGCTGATCGCCGAAGAATTGATGCTTTTGAATTGTGGTGCTGGAGAAGACTCTTGAGAGTCCCTTGGACTGCAAGGAGATCCAACCAGTCCATTCTAAAGGAGATCAATCCTCGGTGTTCATTGGAAGGATTGATGCTAAAGCTGAAACTGCAATACTTTGGCCACCTCATGTGACGAGTTGACTCACTGGAAAAGACTCTGATGCTGGGAAAGGTTGGGGGCGGGAGGAGAAGGGGACGACGGAGAATGAGATGGCTGGATGCATCACCGACTCTATGGACATGAGTTTGAATGAACTCTGGGAGTTGGTGATGGACAGCGAGACCTGGTGTGCTGTGATTCATGGGGTCGCAGAGAGTCGGACACGACTGAGCGACTGAACTGAACTGAACTGAACTGAAGACAGAAAAGGCCACATGAAGCCTATATACTTAGAAGTAATAAGAATAAAAGAAAAATGAATAACTTCAGATTTTGGTAAGTACAATGTAAGAAATAAACACTAGGAAGCTAACTTTGATTGAGTGGCTACGGAAAGTTTCCTTGGGGAAGTAATACTTGAGATGAAGCCTAAAGGAAGAATCAGTTCAGTTCAGTTCAGTCACGTCTGACTCTTTGCGACCCCATGAATTGCAGCACGCCAGGCCTCCCTGTCCATCACCAACTCCCGGAGTTCACCCAAACTCATGTCCGTCGAGTCGGTGATGCCATCCAGCCATCTCATCCTCTGTCGTCCCCTTCTCCTCCTGCTCCCAATCCCTCCCAGCAGCAGGGTCTTTTCCAATGAGTCAACTCTTCGTATGAGGTGGCCAAAGTATTGGAGTTTCAGCTTTAGCATCGTCCTTCCAATGAACACCCATGACTGATCTCCTTTAGGATGGACTGGTTGGATCGCCTTGCAATCCAAGGGACTCTCAAGAGTCTTCTCCAACACCACAGTTCAAAAGCATCAATTCTTCGGTGCTCAGCTTTCTTCACAGTCCAACTCTCACATCCATACATGACCACGGGAAAAACCATAGCCTTGACTAGACGGACCTTTGTTGGCAAAGTAATGTCTCTGCTTTTTAACATGCTATCTAGGTTGGTCATAACTTTCCTTCCAAGGAGTAAGCGTCTTTAATTTCATGGCTGCAATCACCATCTGCAGTGATTTTGGAGCCCCCAAAAATAAAATCTGACACTGTTTCCCCATCTATTCACCATGAAATGATGGGACGAAATGCCATGATCTTAGTTTTCTTAATGCCGAGTTTTTTAAGCCAACTTTTTCACTCTTCTCTTTCACTTTCATCAAGAGGCTTTTGAGTTCCTCTTCACTTTCTGCCCTAAGGGTGGTGTCATCTGCATATCTGAGGTTATTGATATTTCTCCCAGCAATCTTGATTCCGGGCTTCCCTGGTGGCTTAGAGGTTAAAGCGTCTGCCTCCAATGCGGGAGACCCGGGTTCGATCCCTGGGTCGGGAAGATCCCATGGAGAAGGAAACGGTAACCCACTCCAGTATTCTTGCCTGGAGAATCCCATGGACGGAGAAGCCTAGTAGGCTACAGTCCACGGGGTCGCAAAGAGTCGGACACGACTGAGCGACTGAACTGAACTGAACTGAATCTTGATTCCAGCTTGTGCTTCGTCCAGCCCAGCGTTTCTCATGATGTACTCTGCATATAAGTTAAATAAGCAGGGTGACAATATACAGCCTTGACGTACTCCTTTTCCTATTTGGAACCAGTCTGTTGTTCCATGTCTAGTTCTAATTGTTGAGCTTTTTAGGTAGTAAGACAGCAAGTGCAAAGGCCCCTGGATATTAGAAAGGGCTTGCGCATTCAAAGGAACAGGGAGAAAGTGTGGTAGGAACACCAGGTGAAGGAAGAGTAGTAGTATAAGACGAATTTTGGAAAGGTGAATTGGGGCCAGATCATGTAGAACTTGTAGGTAATGATAAGGAGCTCAAAATGTCTTCTAACAGCAATGGAAAGCTATTCCAGGAGAGTGACATGATCTGATTTACACTTTAAAAAGATTTCTCTGGAGAGGGTTAAGCAGAGATCAGAAGGAATGCAGTAGTACAGTCGAGAGATGAGTGGTGGTAGTAAAAACTGAAAGCAGTGGATGGATTTAAAATCCATTTTTTATAAGACTGAATTCCTCAAAGGCAGAGACCATGTATTTTGTCCTTAGCACTTAGAACAAAGCCTTGAAAAATTATAGCTATTCAGTGAATATTAGTTTAATGAGGGACTTCCGTAGTGATCCAGTGGTTGAGAATCCATTTGCCAATCAATGCAGGGGACATGGATTCGATCCCTAGTCCAGGAAGATCTGGCATGGCATGAAGCAATTAAGCCTGGTTGCTGAAACTACTGAAGTCCACACACCCTAGATCCCATGCTCAGCAACAAAAGAAGCCACCTCACTGAGAAGCCCAAACACCTCAACGAGAAATTAGCCCCCGCTGGCCACAACTAGGAAAAGCCTCTGCACAGCAATGAAGATCCTGTGCAGCTAAAAATAAAATAAAAATCTTAAAAAAATTAGTCTAACGAATGAGTGGATCACCCAAGTTTCTGGACTGGATTTGTCAGGCCCTACTCCTGGCTGCAAGGACTCTGGAGAGATCTCCCCTGTCTGGAGCTCAATCCTCCAGTCACTGTGTTATACCGTTGTAGCCATTTAGTAAATGGTTAGCATGACCCAGGCATAGGGCTGATTGTTGAAGCATCATCTCGAATTCTCACAGTATTCTTAAAGGGTGGATACTGATATTGTCCTCATTTTACATTTAATCTTATATGGTTACTTGACTTGGCTCAGGTCACCCAGCCAAAAATGGGGGAACCCACATCTGTTTGTTACAAGAATTGGCATTTACAGGTCCAGCTCTTTTTCCCTAAAAACTCCCAACTGCCTGAGTCTTGACAAACTGGAATAAGAATACTCCCCAGGAATCTTTCGTAGTATGTCTGAACCTGGACGAAAATAAAATGACTGTTCTGATCACGGTAGGCAAGTAAGGCCATGGTGTCAGGCAATGGATGATGCTCCAGGTGTGAGGAATTGCAGTCATTTCAGCCTGCCAGTTATCTTCCACTCAGCCAGTTGCAGGAAATCAAAGTTCAGAGAGCAGACTACTTCCCATTAAACGACTTGTCCTGCAACTTTCTGCGCTAGTCAAACCTTCTCTGAACTTTGGTATCCATTTCTACCAAATGGGGCTGAGAACACTGTTGTCACTTTACACTGTTGGTGTAAAGTTAAGTAAGATAGTTAGTTAATAGCTTTAGATGTTTAAGCACAGTGCCCCCGCATGTAGTGGAGAAACGGTAAGATAAATCGAAGGTCGATAAATCGTATTCAGCTAGTCAGATTTGGAGTCTGGGGTCAGGTGTAAGAGGATGGCCTCAGCGGATTGGGCCAGTCGCAGGAGGGCGGGTCCAGAGGGAGGAGCCATCCGCGTTCCGCCGCAGCCCCGAGCCCTGAATCAAGCGCGGTAGTTTCAAGCGGTGACCAATCCTAGGACAGCACTGTTTTCCGTCAGTTGTTGCGGAGGTTCAGAGCCACGCGTCTCTCACCGGTAACAGTTCTAGCCGTTGCAGGTATACCCGTGCTCGGCTCCTGCGTGTCCATCCGTTACGACTCAGAGGACAGACAAAGTCTCAGTTACTCTCCTAAGTATCGGGCCTAGAAAGAGACTGCAGGCTACTCGCTCCAAACGTGTAGAACGGCACTAGCTTCTTTGCTGGAAGCCGCTGGCCAACGTCCAGTCAGGAGCTGTAGTGCCAAAATTCTAGTTCTTCTTACGCGACTTTCTAGAGAAGCAAAAAGTTGCTTTCTTCGAGGAAGGCAGACCAGTGAGGAAAGGTACCCGGCAGAACCAGACGGTGCGAGCGGGGGATATCTTTGGGTTGGTTTGGGGCTGGGTCCTGGCCCTTTAAACTCGAGGGGGAGGATCCGGAAGTGGATAGGCGGGGCGAAGGCCCTGGTATATAAGAGGACCCAGCCGCGCGGGGTCTCCAATCTGCCATTTTCTGTCCCTGAATAAGTCTCTGGCGTCCCGAATTCCGTCTGTTTTTCTCACAGGCTGTGTCCCGTCCGCTGGCCCACCACCTCACGGGAACGATGGCCGCAGAGTCCACAGCCACTGCCGCCATCACCGCGGAGCTGGTTTCCGCCGACAAGTAAGCCGGACCGTGGAGGGCCAGAGGCACTGGCCAGTCCGCAGGGAGGGGTGGTGGACGGAGGCTCCCTGGGAGGGGCAGACCGGAGTGGGGGACGTGCCTTCCAATGAACAACCGTCGCTCTTCGGGAAGGCCCGGACGCTGGAGAAGCTCACCTCTTGTAGAGAGTCTGCCTCAATATCAGTAACGCCTGTCGGCTGGCGCCCCCTGCCCCGCTTTTCGCGGCCGCCATCTTGCCGGGGGCAGCGGCGGCTGTCTCCATTGCCTGCCCCTCTTTTTCCTCCCCCGGCCTGGGGCTATCGGTGGGGAGGCGGGGCCCAGGCGCGCCGGTGTGCCTTCATGCCCCTGCTATCCTCACACAACTGGTGTATGCCTCCGGTAGTATTCTCAAAACACCTCAGGAAAATAACCAACGGAGATTTGGCGCCAAAAAAAAAAAAAACCTGCACGAGGAAGGAGGCTGGACTGGTGGCTCGTGGTGGGCGGGACCTCTAGGGGGCGGGGTCGTGCGCTGGTGCGTTCGCTTCCCTCCGCGGGCTCTGGAGCAGGGGGCGGGGCCCCGGGGAGGCGGGAAAACTCCATTGTTTGGGGCTGTGCGGCTCGCGGTCCGCCTCAGACTTCCGCGGTGGGACACCGGGAAGCTTGTTCCCCGCGGTCTCCTTGCTCACCTGGTACCCTCCTACCTTCAACTAGGCCGATTTCTTTTTGTGGTGGAGAGCATCGTGGTTCTTTTAGATTTTGGCAGTGTTGGCAGGGGACTCGATTGCTTGTAGGGGACTTGATAGGGTCGTGAAGCATCTTTAGCGCTGCGTTGAGGTCTCACTTCTAGCAGCGTTTGGTTGTTAGGAGAATGGACAGTATTATGCGTGAAGTGCAGTAGAATGGAAGACATGATTGCTGTAAAAACGGCACAGTGCCACTCAGGTATTTTTTGAACAGTGAAAGGAAACGGGACGTCTATTCGAAGAAACATAAGTTATTAAGTGGCAGAGTCTGGTTAAGCCCTAGTATTTCACGTTTTCCCCCCTCATTTTTCATCCTTCCTTCATCCCCAAAGCTTACTTGAGAGGAAATTGTATGAAAATTTAATTAGCTAGTTGGAGAGAACAATATAGGCAGCATTTCTCAGTTAAATTCTTGAAACAGTTAAGGGGTAAGGCTTTTAAGGGGGAGGATGAAGAAAATTAACGTGAGTTTAGGCTCTGTTAGAATACACATTATAATTCCAGTATAACCATTGAAAGGATAAAAAACCCTTAAAACTTTCAAACCAGTAGAGAGAAAAAAATGGAATGAGAAATAAACCTTAATTCAGAGTTGACTTTGATACCACTTTCATTGCTTAAGTAGTGAACGTTGGGCCACAGTTTTGTCATCTCTAAAAAGCTTCAATTTGACTTCTGTTCCCTCATGCCAGTTAAACAGCATTGGTAAAGTTTATCAATGACTGTCTAAATGTTAAATCAGTCCTTGTCTTCATAGCTTTCTAAATAGTTCTAATTTTTAATGTTTTTATGTTACAATAGATAAAGAATATAAGTTTGTAATGTAGTGGTAAGGAGGAATGAGAAAATTCAGGAATTCCTGTCTTATGTGGTGCACTGAATATTAGTTTAGCTGTCTTATTATAATTTCTGAGCTACATAATTGTACCTTTAGATGAGAGATGCCAAAGTAAAAATGAGTGGTTTAGCTCAATCCTTAAAGTTCTGGAGTTTGTTGTTTCTGTTTCCATAAATTTAAGGTTCATCTGTGTTGGTGTGAGGCTTATTTTGGTGCTTAGTATTCAGCTGTTTAAAGTGAGATCAGTAACTTCTTGTATTGGGTTGGCCAGAAAGTTTGTTTGGATTTTTTTCCGTAAGCTCAGTAACTAGGCTTTACCATGAGATGAATTAATGTCACAGTAATTAGAATATACTTTTGTGAAAGATTTAGCCAATGTACCCGTGTTGGCACCCCACTCCAGTACTCTTGCTGGGAAAATCCCATGGACAGAGGAGCCTGGTAGGCGACAGTCCATGGGGTCGCAAAGAGTCGGACATGACTGAGCAACTTCACCCGTGTACCTAATTTTTGGTGGATTGGAGGTGTTAGGCCAGTATATTAGCTCAAATGTGTAAATGAGAAAAGAGTCTCCGTGGAGCTGCAAAAGAAAAAAAATATGTTCTTACAAGATTGTTTTATTTACTCATTAATTTTTGTGGCATGGCATGTGGGATCTTAGTTTCCAGACCAGGACCTTGAACCTGAGCCCCTGGTATTGAAAGCTCTCGGTCTTAACCATTGGACCACCAGGGAAGCCTCCTTAGAAGATTGTTTTAAATGAAATCTGATATTTGATAATCTCAGGGTGGTTTTGAAGTGAAGGACAAGAACAGATAAGAAAAATAAATGGAATATTGAAATTATTTCTGAACAAGATGAATATGACTTGTACACTTAGGACAAGTTTACTTATCATCACATCCATTAACTTTGATAATCTGTGTGTGTCCAAAAGAATTCTTCACTTACCACTTTAAAAGCTGGGGTTCAGAGAATTCCCTGGTGGTCCATTGGTTAGGATTCAGTGCTTACACTGCACAGGGCAAGCTGTGCGGCCCATCCGAAAAAAAATGTTTTAAAAAAAAGCCCTGAGGTTCACCCTTAAGATTCCACAAAAAAAGATGTCCTGTGTTCACGGACTGGAATGCTTGATACTGTTAAGATGTTCATACTGCCCAAAGAGATCTATAGATTCAACAGTCTGTCAAAACACCAGTGGCACTTTTTGTAGAAATAGGAAAATGCATCCTAAAAGGCATAAGAAACCTCAAGGGATCCCAAATAGCCAAAACATTTTTTTTTTTGTTTGTATGTTTTGGGCCTTGCCTTGGCCTGGGCCCTTAGCAGTGCGAATGTGGATCCACTGGACCACCAAGGAATTCCCTGCCAAAACAGTTTTGAAAAAGAACGAAGTGTAGGTCTCACTTCCTGATTTCAAAACATTGCAAAGCTATAATAATCAAAACAGGGTGGTAATGGTATGATGGAGCAATGGAATGTAATGGTCCAGAAATAAATCCTTGCATATGGTCAAATGATTTTTGTTAAGGGTGCCGAGATCACTCAGGACAGGACAGTCTTTTCAATAAATGCTGTTGGGAAAATGGGATGTACACATGCGGAAGAATGAAGTTAGACCCTTATATATAAAAATGAGCTGAAAATGGATAAAAGTCCTAGATATAAGGCCTGAAACTATAAATCTCTAGGAGAAAGCATAAATTGAAGGTTCCATTGGACTTCCTTGGTCATCCAGTGGCTAAGACTCTGTGCTTCCAATGCAAGGGGTGTGGATTCGATCCTTGGTCAGGGAACTAGATTTCCACATGCCTCAACTAAGAGTTCACAAAAAAATAAATATTAAAAGTCCCATGACAATTCCCTGGCGGTCCAGTGGTTAGGATTCAGTGGTTTCACTGCAGTGGCCTAGGTCCAGTCCCTGCTTGGGGAACTAGGATCCCTCAAGCCCTACTCCCAACAAGGGTAGTTCTTCTGACTTAAAACATTACAGATTAGTTTTGTCTGTTTTTGAATGTTATATCTACAGTATGTTATCATATGACCTCTTATACTCAACTTTATGTGAATCATCCACATTACATATTATTTAGTGATTCTTTTTGCCGTGTAGGGGCTCTGCTTTTGAATACTACATTTTATCTGTTATATCGTAGGTGGGTGCTGAACACGTATTTATTTGTAAGGGTATCTTAAAACTTTTTATGGAGGGACTTCCCTGGTGGTCCAGTGGTTAATACTGCAGGGGGCACAGATTTAATCCCTGGTCAGGGAACTAAGATCTTGTATGCCAAGTGGTGCAGCCAAAAAAAAAAAAAACTAGACGGATGATTTCTATGATGACTAGGAGTCAAGAAAACTGGATTCTATTTCTGGCTACCATGGTGTGGACCTCAGTTTTCCCATTTGTAAAATAGTGGCAGTAATGGGGAAGATTCTTTTAGGAAATTTCCTTTTAGGAAAATCTTGTGAAGCAGTTTTTTTTGTCCTACTTATAGGCATAGTGAAAGTGTTAGTCCCTCAGTCATGTCTGTAGCCTTGCAAGCTCCTCTGTCCATGGAATTCTCCAGGCAAGAATACTGGAGTGGGTAACCATGCCCTGCTCCAGGGGATCTTCCTGACCCAGAGATCGAACCTAGGTCTCCTGCACTGCAGGCAGATTTTTTACCATCAGAGCCACCAAGGATTCTCTGTACTTATTGAGCATTTGTTTTATATAATAAGGAGACAGAAAAGATCTCTGCTCTTAAAGGGAGACTATTGGGATAGAGACCATAAATATGCAGATTGGAGAGTATCAGTGATAAAGTGCTGTGCAAATAATAACTGGGTGGTTACTTTAGATTGGGCAATCTGGAATGGCCACAAGGAGATGAGTGACCAGGAGCCAGCTATTCCATTCATGAATAGGAGTGTGGATACAGATACAGGCAGGTTGGTGGTTTTGGTGGTTGAGGGAGACTTCCTGTCTAATGGTGTCTATTTGCTGAATGAGGTGTGAAGCAAGACCTGCTTAGAAGTAAGGGAGAATGGAATACGGTGTAGGAGATTTGAGGAGAGAAATAGTTACTTCGGAGACTTGGAAGACATATTTTAGGGAATGTAGTAGGATTGCCAGTTTTGTCCTTGTTTCAGATTTGGGGCCAAGAATTTAAGAGTGCTTTCAGTGCTTTTTTCTTAAAAAAAAAATAAAAAAGCTTTTCTTTTCAGCTGCTTTTCTGGAGCAGACACAGAATAGACAGCTAGAGGGTTGAAACCCCTCTTGTAGAACTTAAAAGTTCTCTAGAAGAAAGGCCTTCTTCACAGAGTGAGAGTTTACGTTAAGGAAAAAAATCTTGAAGATAAGACAGTTGGAGATTTTTTCCCCCCACGTCTGGCAGCTACCTATTTGATCTCTTGGTGCTTGTATTCCTTAGATAGAGCACCATCTCCTCTGCGTTCAAACGTCCCAAGGTGGGTGCCTATAAAAACATTTTCTCTGTGATATATCTGTTCAGTTGATTTCTTTGCTTCTTCCCTTTCATAGCCAGTCTTCTTTAGGTAAGAGTCTGCATTTCTAGTCTCCCACTTAACAGATATATTCAATATATATTTTAATATGTTGGGTTTCAGAGATACAAAGTTGAGTAAGATATTAGTTTCTAGTCATCAGATCACAGTCTAACTGGACAACTGTGTTCTGAGAATATACACATTTGTCCATCCTGTCTCAGTTGAGCTGCTTTCCTTCATGTCATTTAAACAGCATTGCTAAAGGTAATCATTGTCCAAATGCTGAAGTAGTCATTGGCATTGGGTTTTTTTTTTTCTTTTTGCAGCTTGAGGCAGTTGTAAAATAACTTAATGTAGCTTTTTACAACTGTGTATTCTATAGTATTTTTTCATTTGGTGAAATTTTAACTGTTAATGTTTTTGGCATTGTGTTTTGTACCATTTATTAAATAAAAATTAAAAAATAGATACCATTGCTAAAGGTAATCATTGTCCAAATGCTGAAGTAGTCCTTATCATTGTTAGCTTCCTAATTAGTTATTTTTAATATCTTTTTGATGCCTCTGATACCAGATACTCCCTCCTTAATTTTGTTTTCCTTTGATGCTGCCTCTAATTCTTCCTGTCTTTGGTTCTTTCATTGTTAATGATTGCTAGCATCTTTTGATTCCTTATGTGCCAAGCATTGAACTAAGCACTTTGTGGACATTCTCATTTAATTTTAAAAACAAATCTTGTGAGATGGGTACTGTTAATAGTTGAGGAAACTTAGGTACATCACATGATGAGTGGCAAAGTCACTTGTCCTTAATCCTACCCTTAGTGATTCAGAATTGGTCACTTGCTTTAACAAATATTGATTAGATGCCAGGCTTTGTGCTTAGTTGTAGAATACAGTTTAGGATAAGATAGATGTGGTTTCTCAGATCTTAATCTGGATGGGGAATACAGAAAGTCAGTAGGCAGTTAGAATATAGCATGAGTTATGATTGGTGTTACATACAGATTAGAAAATCTTTTGTGTAATTGGGTAAGTTACTACTCTGGAAAATAGGATATTGACACATACCACAAGGGGTTTTTTTGTGTGTGTGTATGAGAAGAGGTGGCAAGAATACACAGAAGAACTGTACAAAAAAGATCTTCATGACCAAGATAGTCACGATAACGTGATCACTGACCTAGAGCCAGACATCTTGGAATGTGAAGTCAAGTGAGCCTTAGAAAGCATCACTACGAACAAAGCTAGTGGAGGTGATGGAATTCCAGTTGAGCTATTTCAAATCTTGAAAGATGATGCTGTGAAAGTGTTGCACTCAATATGCCAGCAAATTTGGAAAACTCAGCCGTGGCCACAGGACTGGAAAAGATCAGTCTTCATTCCAGTCCCAAAGAAAGGCAATGCCAAAGAATGCTCAAACTACTGCACAGTTACACTCATCTCACACGCTAGTAAAGTCATGCTCAAAATTCTCCAAGCCAGGCTTCAGCAATATGTGAACCGTGAACTCCCAGATGTTCAAGCAGGTTTTAGAAAAAGCAGAGGCACCAGAGATCAAATTGCCAACATCCGCTGGATCATGGAGAAAGCAAGAGAATTCCAGAAAACCATCTATTTCTGCTTCATTGACTATGCCAAAGCCTTTGTGTGAATCACAATAAACTGTGGAAAATTCTGAAAGAGATGGGAATACCAGACCACCTGACCTGACTCTTGAGAAACGTGTATACAGGTCAGGAGGCAACAGTTAGAACTGTACATGGAACAACAGACTGGTTCCAAATAGGAAAAGGAGTGCGTCAAGGCTGTATATTGTCACCTTGCTTATTTAACTTATATGCAGAGTACATCATGAGGAACGCTGGGCTGGAAGAAGCACAAGCTGGAATCAAGATTACTGGGAGAAATATCAACAATCTCAGATATGCAGATGACACTACCCTTATGGCAGAAAGTGAAGAGGAACTCAAAAGCCTCTTGTTGAAAGTGAAAGAGGTGAGTGAAAAGGTTGGCTTGAAGCTCAACATTCAGAAAACAAAGATCATGGCATCTGGTCCCATCACTTCATGGGAAATAGATGGAAAAACAGTGGAAACAGTGTCAGACTTTATTTTTTGGGGCTCCAAAATCACTGCAGATGCTGATTGCAGCCATGAAATTAAAGACGCTTACTCCTTGGAAGGAAAGTTATGACCAACCTTGATAATATATTGAAAAGCAGAGACATTACTTTGCCAACCAAGGTCCGTCTAGTCAAGGCTATGGTTTTTCCCGTGGTCATGTATGGAAGTGAGAGTTGGACTGTGAAGAAAGCTGATCGCCGAAGAATTGATGCTTTTGAACTGTGGTGTTGGAGAAAACTCTTTGAGAGTCCCTTGTACCGCAAGGAGATCCAACCAGTCCATTCTAAGGGAGATTGATCCTGGGTGTTCATTGGAAGGACTGATGCTAAAGCTGAAACTGCAATACTTTGGCCACCTCATGAGACGAGTTGACTCACTGGAAAAGACTCTGATGCTGGGAAAGGTTGGGGGCGGGAGGAGAAGGGGACGACCGAGAATGAGATGGCTGGATGGCATCACCGACTTGATGGACATGAGTTTGAGTGAACTCCGGGAGTTGGTGATGGACAGGGAGGCCTGGCGTGCTGTGATTCATGGGGTCGCGGAGAGTCGGACACGACTGAGCGACTGAACTGAACTGAGAGGATTAAATGATAATGTAATAGGTGCTGCTCTATGACAGATGTTTACTCTGAATTGCCTATTGAATGTTACCCATTTAGGTGTTTTATAAGCACCTCAAAACCAACTCTGAGGGACTTCCCTGGTGGTCAGTGGGTAAGACTCCACTCTCCCAAGGCAGGAAGCCTGGGTTCTATCTCTGGTCAGGGAACTAGATTCCACATGCTGCAAAGAGTTTGCGTGCTGCAACTAAAGATCCCTCATGCTGCAACTAAGACTCAGTGCAGCCAGATAAATACATACATATTTTAAAAAAACCAACCAACCAACTCTTAATATGTACCCACAGTTCTCACTAATGAGTCCTGATCTTGTACCTTATTTTGCTCGGATAGTGCTCAATTTCCCAATCCCAAAAATAAAAATTCCAGATTCACCGTCCTTCCATTCCCAGTTTCTAAACAGTCACCAATATTTAGCAGTTTGGTGTTTTGTAGAAGGGCTTAGAAATGTAAAGCTTAGAGGGCCAGATAGGAAAAAGTGATGTGGTGGTGGGGATTGAAGTGAATTCTCCCTTATAGTGCTAGGTCACTGTTCAACTTCAGTTGATCAGGGAGAATGTATGCCACAGTGGCAGATATTTTTGATATTTAAAATATTATTTCTTTGAATAGGGCATACATTCCTGGTTCAAAATCCAGAAGAGGGAGTATACAGTGAAATGTTAATTAACCCTTATTAGCATTTTCTCCTTACAGTCCACCAGTGTTCATAATTTATTATGTATCCCTCAGTGATATTTTTTGGGCTTCCCTGGTGGCCCAGTGGTAAAGAATCCGCCTGACAATGCAGGAGATGCATGTTCAATCCCTGGGTGGGGAAGATCCCTGGAAATGGAAATGGCAACCCACGCCAGTGTTCTTGCCTGGGAAATACATGGACAGAGGAGCCTGGCAGGCTCTATAGTTCATGGGGTTGCAAAGAGTTGGACACGACTTAGCGACTAAACAACAATAACAGCAATGTTATCTAATCATATAAGAGCACGTTGTATGTAGTTATTCTACATTATTGTACAAATCGTAGCACACTTGCTACATTTCTGACCACTTTATTAGCAGTGTATCTTGGAGATGATTCCTCCTCAGGATGTAATTTCCTCATTAGGGCATAGTTTTCCTTTTTTTTTTTGTTTTTAAATGGCTGCATTCTATTCTGTTCTGTGGCTGGCTCATAACAGGTTTCCTATTGGTGGATATTTGAATTCTTTCCAGAACTTAATTAAAATAATGCTCTAGTGAATAATGTTGTAATCCATGGACTCAATCTATGGGATAAATTTCTACAAGTGGAACTGCTGGATCATAGAGTGTTCACTTGTTATTTTTGATAGATATTGCCAAATAGACCTGCATAAAAGTTTTGTAAATTTAAACTTCTGTTAGCAATTGGTTAGTGTGCAGTACTTATACAGCAGTACATGCAGAGCCTTGCTGAGGTTGTGAGTTCAAGCCTGACCTGGAGCATGACCCTTTTGGATACCCTCCCGTCCCTCCTTTTGATTCCCTGGTGGCTCAGACGGTAAAGCATCTGCCTGCAATGCTGGATACCCAGGTTTGATCCCTGGGTCAGGAAGATCCCCTGGAGAAGGCAGCCCATTCCAGTACTCTTGCCTGGAAAATCCCATGGATGGAGGAGCTTGGTAGGCTATGGCCCATGGGGTTGCAAAGAGTTGGACACGTTTGAGTGACATCACTTTTAGCAATGTATGGGAACAGTTGTTTCTCTTACATTCTTTGAATATTTGATGGGTAAAAAATGTTTTCTCATTGTAGTTTTGTGTTTCTCTGAAGAGTGTGAGCATGTATTCAGATGTTTGAGCTCTTTGTGTTTCATTTTCTGTGAATATGTTTATATCCTTTAATCTTTTCCTGTTGGACCTTTTTTCCTTTTGATTATAATGCTCTATATATTTGGTAAGTTAACCTTTTGTGAAATGAATTAGATGGAATAGAATTTATCAATCTTCTATAATTTCTGAATTTAAAAAGGCCTTCTCCAGATGAATTACAAAGTTATCCTCCCATGGTTTTCTTTAGTAATTTTTGGTTTTACAGTTTACCCAACAATTTTTTAAGAGAAGCAGAAACCCAGATTTTTTTATGTGGTATCTTCATAGTTTTAAATATAGTAGCTAACGTAATTAACATTAAAAAAAATAGTTGTGGATAAACATGTCTGTGGCTCAGATAAGACATGGACATTGGTATATAATTTTTTTCCTAATCTGGTGTTTGTTACATTGTGGTCCCTAAACCAGCAGTAGCATCACCTAGCAGGTTGTTAGAAATCCAGATTCCTGGACCTCATAGTAGATCCATTGAACCAGAACCCTTGGTTTGGGACTCAACAATCTGTTTAATTCATGTAGACGGAAGTTTGAAGAATCACTGCTTTAATTATGTCTTTTCTTCTGACTGTATTAGTATGGCCTTGATTGGTTCATGCCCTTTTTGTCTGGGCTACTAAGTAAGAATAGAAGTAAGTTTATCACTGCTGACCTGCCTGTTGAGAAACCTGTAGGCAGGTCAGGAAGCAAGTTAGAACTGGACATGGAACAACAGACTGGTTCCAAATAGGAAAAGGAGTATGTCAAGGCTGTATATTGTCACCCTGCTTATTTAACTTATATACAGAGTACATCATGATGAACGCTGGGCTGGAAGAAGCACAAGCTGGAATCAAGATTGCCAGGAGAAATATCAATAACCTCAGATATGCAGATGACACCACCCTTATGGCAGAAAGTGAAGAACTAAAGGGCCTCTTGATGAAAGTGAAAGAGGAGAGTGAAAAAGTTGGCTTAAAACTCAACATTCAGAAAACTAAGATCATGGCATCCGGTCCCATCACTTCATGGGAAATAGATAGGGAAACAGTGGCTGACTTTATTTTTCTGGGCTCCAAAATCACTGCAGATAGTGACTGCAGCCATGAAATTAAAAGACGCTTACTCCTTGGAAGGAAAGTTGTGACCAATCTAGGCAGCATATTAAAAAGCAGAGACACCACTTTGTCAACAAAGGTCCATCTAGTCAAGGCTATGGTTTATCCAGTGGTCATGTATGGATGTGAGAGTTGGACTGTAAAAAAAGCTGAGCGCCGAAGAATTGATGCTTTTGAACTGTGGTGCTGGAGAAGACTCTTCAGAGTCCCTTGGACTGCAAGGAGATCCAACCAGTCCATTCTAAAGGAGATCAGTCATGGGTGTTCATTGGAAGGACTGATGTTGAAGCTGAAACTCCAATACTTTGGCCACCTGATGTGAGGAGCTGACTCATTGGAAAAGACCCTGATGCTGGGAAAGATTGAGGGCAGGAGGAGAAGGGGATGACAGAGGATGAGATGGTTGGATGGCATCACTGACTCAATGGACATGGGTTTGGGTGGACTCCGGGAGTTGGTGATGGACAGGGAGGCCTGGTGTGCTGTGGTTCATGGGGTTGCAATGAGTCGGACACGACTGAGCGGCTGAACTGAACTGATAACCATTTTTTCTAATTTTATCCACTTCAGACTTTTGCACCACAGGGTATATAAGAAGTAAATTTGATGACAGTAATATCATCTTGATAAATATCACTCAGCTTGATAAAAATTTAAAGACTTAGGTTGGCATCAAAACTAAATGATCTGTTTCTAGCCTTGTTCCTAGGAAGTGGGGACATGGAAAGTAGGGTGAAGGACAGTTACAAAGGTAAAGTTCAGGTAGTTCCCTGGCGGATCAGTGGTTAGGACTCCACACTTTCACTGCTGTGGTCTCTGGGTCAATCTCTGGTCTAGGAAATAAAGTCCTGCAAGTTACGATGTGCAGCCTGGTCCCCACCTCCCCTCCCCCCCAAAGATGTAAGTATAAAAACTGAGAGTAAACATTTGGAAATGAAGAAATTTGACATTACTCTGACATTTCTGTTTTATATTACAAAAACCCATCTCTTGCATATTGAAATTGAAAGTCCAGTCCTTCAGTCACAGGTAATTTGAGAAACTCTGTGCTAGAATTAGAATAATCCATTAGTGAAAGAAGCTATTTGAAGGTAACTAGCTATGGCGGTGGAGAAGGCAATGGCAACCCACTCCAGTACTCCTGCCTGGAAAATCCCATGGACGGAGGAGCCTGGTAGGCTGCATGCAGTCCATGGGGTCACGAAGAGTCGGACACGACTGAAGATACTCGAAAGAGTCTTTTTCCCACTTAAGTTATTACAAAATATTGAGCATATTTCCCTGTACTACACAGTAGGTCCTTTTTGGTTATTCAGTTATTATCTTTGTGTGTGTTTTATATTTATTTATTTGGTTGCTTTGGGTCTTAGTTGCACCACGTGGGCTCTTAGATCCTCATTACGGCGTGAGAGATCTTTCAGTTGTGGCTTGTGAACTCTTAGTTGGGACATTCAGGATTTAGTTCCCTGACCAGGGATCGAACCCGGGCCCCTTATTGGGAGCTTGGAGTCTTACCCACTGGGTCACCGGGGAAGTCCCTGTTATCTTTGTTGATGCTCACATTGTTCCTTCTTTTGGCCAGTGAGATTGTATTGAGGTTGGCTCATAAGTGTGCTTTTGTAATATTTTTGTAAATACGAAACATCAAATTTATAGAGAAGTTGAAAAAGTACAAAGGACTCTTCTTGCTTTAACCTGGATTCCCCACCTTTCCTTTTAGCATGACCATTAGTAGATATGATCCTAAATAATGCTAGATACAGTTTTGTTGCCTTCTGGCATGATATTGCCTCAGATTCACCTATGTACTTCTTCAACACTTAGATCAGTTATTTCTCAGTGGAGCCTTGGTTTCTTTTAGTGGGAAATGGATTTTCAGGAGCACAGTCTAGGTTCTGGGGGGCTGCTGAGTTGGTCATTATTTGGTAAACACAACTATGAAATGTTTTTAAGATATTTATTAGTACTTTTCCCCCCAAAAATGAATGTTCTGGGAAACTTTGCTTTTTCCTTTTTTTAAAAAACTTATTTTTAGTGAGCAGTAAACTCAAATCTAGGATGTAACTGTCTTGTTCATTATATCAATAGTATCATGTAGCAAATAAGCATTCAACAGTTACTTGAATGAATAAGCATTAAATTTGATAATGAAGGTAAGATGTAAGATCTGAATATATTGGAC